>NW_025956826.1:0-39397 GCF_023159225.1 Perognathus longimembris pacificus | reverse complement strand
TCTATTCTACAATATTCTACTCCAGTCTATTCTATTTTAGAATATTCTACTCCTTTTCTATTCTATTCCATTCTATTCTAGAATATTCTACTCCATGATATTCTATTCTAGAATATTCTACTCAATTCTCTTCTATTCCATTCCTATTCTAGAATATTCTGGAATATCCCGCTCCATTCTATTCCATTCTATTCTAGAATAATCTACTCCATTCTACTCTATTCTAGAATATTCTACTCCATTGCATTCCATTCCATTCCTTTCCATTCTATTCTAGAATATTCTACTCCTATTCTATTGTATTATAGTATATTCTACTCCAGTCTATTCTAATCTATTCTAGAATATTCTATTCCATTCTATTCGATTCTAGAATATTCTACTCCATTCCATTCCATTCCATTCTATTCTAGAATATTCTACTCCTTTTGTATACTATTCTATTCTATAATATTCTACTCCATTCTATTCTATTCTATTCTATTCTAGAATATTCTACTCCTATTCTATTCTACTCCATTCTATTCTATTCTAGAGTATTCTACTCCATTCCATTCCATTCCATTCCATTCTATTCTATTTTAGAATATTCTACTCCATTCTCTTCTAGTCTAGAATATTGTACTCCATTCCCTTCCTTTCTAATCTATTCTATTCTAGAATATTCTAGAATATTCTACTCCAATCTATTCTATTCTATTCAATTTTAGAATTTTCAACTCCATTCTATTCTATTCTAGAATATTCTACTCCAATCTATTCTATTCTAGAATATTCTACTCCTATTCTATTGTATTGTAGAATATTCTACTCCAATCTATTCTGTTCTAGAATATTCTATTCCATTCTAATCTATTCTATTCTATGCTAGAATATTCAACTCCAATATATTCTATTCTATTCTATTCTAGAATATTATACTCCATTCTATTCTATTCTATTCCATTCTATTCTAGAATATTCTACTTCATTTTATTCTATTCTAGAATATTCTACGCCATTCTATTCTATTCTAGAAAATTCTACTCCATTCCATTCCATTCCATTCCATTCTATTCGAGAATATTCTACTCCTATTCTATTCTATTCTAGAATATTCTACTCCATTCTATTCTATTCTATTCTAGAATATTCTACTCTATTCTATTCTATTCTAAAATATTCTAGTCCATTCCATTCCATTCCATTCCATTCCATTCCATTCTATTCTAGAATATTCTACTCCTATTCCATTCTATTCTATAATATTCTACTCCATTCTATTCTATTCTATTCTAGAATATTCTACTCCATTCTATTCTATTCTATTCCATTACATTCTAGAATATCCTACTCCATTCTATTCCATTCTTTTCTAGAATAATCTATCCATTGTGTTCTATTCTAAAATATTCTACTCCATTCTATTCTGTACTAGAATATTCTACTCTATTCAATTCTATTCCAGAATATTCTACTCCATTCCAATCCATTTAATTCCATTTTATTCTAGAATATTCTACTCCTATTCTATTCTATTCTAGAATATTCTACTCCATTCTATTCTATTCTATTCTAGAATATGGTAATCCATTCCATTCTATTCTAATCTGGAATAATCTACTCCATTCTATTATATTCTAGAATATTCTACTCCATTCTATCTATTCTACTCCATTCTATTCTAGAATATTCTAGAATATTCTATTCCATTTTATTCTATTCTATTCTGTTCTAGAATATTGTACTCCATTCTACTCCATTCTATTCTATTCTAGAACCACTTTACTCCAATCGATTCTATTCTATTCTAGAATATTCTACTCCATTCTATTCTACTCTAGAATATTTTACTCCATTCCATTCAATTCAATTCCATTCCATCCATTTCATTCTATTCTAGAATATTCCACTATTCTATTCTATTCCATTCTATTCTAGAATATTCTACTCCAATCTATTCTATTCTATTCCATTCCATTCTAGAATATTCTACTCCATTCTATTCCATTCTATTCTATGCTATTCTATTCTAGATTATTCTAATCCATTCTACTCCATTCTATTCTATTCTAAAATATTCTACACCATTCTGTTATATTCTTTTCTATTCTAGAATATTCTACTCCAATCCATTCTATTCTAGAATATTCTACTCCATTACATTCCATTCTACTCTATTCTATTCTAGAATATTCTACTCCATTCTATTCTATACTATTCCATTCTATTCTCGATTATTCTGGAATATTCTACTCCATTCTATACTGTTCTGGAATATTCAACTCCATTCTATTCTATTCCATTCCATTCTAGGATATTCTGTAATATTCTACTCCATTCTATTCCATTCTATTCTAGAATATTCTACTCCATTCTATTATATTCCATTATATTCTAAAAGATCCTACTCCATTCGATTCCAATCTCTTCTAGAATATTCTACTCCATTCTATTCTATTATATTCTAGAATATTCTACTCCATTCTATTCTGTTCCAGAATATTCTACTCAATTATATTCTATTCTATTCCATTCTATTCTAGAATTTTCTGGAATATTCTACTGCATTCTATTCTTTTCTATTAGATTCGATTCTATTCGATTCGATTTGATTTGATTCCATTTTATTCTATAATATTCGACTCCATTCTACTCTATTCAATTCGATTGCAGAATATTCTACTCCATTCCATTCCATTCTATTCTATTTAATTCTCTTCTATTCTAGAATATCCTACTCCATTCTATTCCTATCTATTCTACAATATTCTACTCCATTGTATTCTATTCGAGAATATTCTACTCGATTCTATTCTGTACTAGAATATTCTCCTCTATTCAATTCTATTCCAAAATATTCTACTCCATTCCAATCCATTTAATTCCATTTTATTCTAGAATATTCTACTCCTATTCTATTCTATTCTAGAATATTCCACTCCATTCTATTCTATTATATTTATTCTAGAATATTCATCTCCATTCTATTCTATTCTATTCTAGTATATTCTATTCCTCTCTACTCCATTCTATTCTATTCTAGAATATTCTACTCCATTCTATTCTATTCTAGAATATTCTACTCCATTCTATACTATTCTAGAATATTCTACTCCATTATATTATATTCTATTCCATTTTGTTTTAGAATATTCTGGAATACTCTACTCCATTTTATTCCATTCTACTCTAGAATATTCTACTCCATTGTTTTCTATTCTCTTCTATTCTAGAATATTCTATTCCATTCCATTCTATTCTATTCTATTCTATTCTATAATATTCTACTCCATTCTATTCTATTCTATTCTATTCTACTCCAATCTATTCTATTCTAGAATATTCTCCTCCATTCAATTGCATTCTATTCTATTCTAGAATATTCTACTCCCATCTATTCTATTCTATTCTATTCTATTCTATTCTATTCTACTCTAGAATATTCTACTCCATTGTTTTCTATTCTCTTCTATTCTAGAATATTCTATTCCATTCCATTCTATTCTATTCTATTCTATTCTATAATATTCTACTCCATTCTATTCTATTCTATTCTATTCTACTCCAATCTATTCTATTCTAGAATATTCTCCTCCATTCAATTGCATTCTATTCTATTCTAGAATATTCTACTCCCATCTATTCTATTCTATTCTATTCTATTCTATTCTATTCTATTCTTGAATATCCTACTCCATTCTATTATATTCTATTCTAGAATATCGTACTCCATTCCAATCCAATTCCATTCCAATCTGTTCTATTCTATTCTATAATATTCTACTCTATTCTATTCTATTCTAGAATATTCTACTCTATTCAATTGCATTCTATTCTATTCTAGAATATTCTACTCCAATCTATTCTATTCTATTCTATTCTAGAATATCTTACTCCATTCTATTCTATTTTATTCTATTCTATTCTATTCTAGAATATTGTATTCCATTCCAATCTATTCTATTCTATTCTACAATATTCTGCTCCAGTCTATTTTATTTTAGAATATTCTACTCCTATTCTATTCCATTCTAGTCTATTCTAGAATATTCTCCTCCATGATATTCTATTCTAGAATATTCTACTCAATTCTATTCTATTCTATTCCATTCTATTCTAGAATATTCTGGAATATTCTGCTCCATTCTATTCCATTCTATTCTAGAATATTCTACTCCATTCTACTCTATTCTAGAATATTCTACTCCATTGCATTCCATTCCATTCCTTTCCATTCTATTCTAGAATATTCTACTCCTATTCTATTGCATTCTAGTATATTCTACTCCAGTCTATTCTAATCTATTCTAGAATATTCTATTCCATTCTATTCGATTCTAGAATATTCTACTCCATTACATTACATTACATTCTATTCTAGAATATTCTACTCCTCTTGTATTCTATTCTATTATATAATATTCTACTCCATTCTATTCTATTCTATTCTTGAATATTCTACTCCTATTCTATTCTATTCCACTCTATTCTATTCTAGAATATCCTACTCCATTCTATTATATTCTATTCTAGAATATTCTACTCCATTCCATTGCTTTCTATTCTATTCTATTTTAGAATATTCTACTCCATTCTCTTCTAGTCTAGAATATTCTACTCCATTCCCTTCCATTCTAATCTATTCTATTCTAGAATATTCTACCCTCTTCTATTCTAGTCTTCTCTAGAATATTCTACTCCAATCTATTCTATTCCATTCTATTATAGCATTTTCAACTGCATTCTACTCTATTCTAGAATATTCTACTCCATTGCATTCCATTCCATTCCTTTCCATTCTATTCTAGAATATTCTACTCCTATTCCATTCTATTCTATAATATTCTACTCCATTCTATTCTATTCTATTCTAGAATATTCTACTCCATTCTATTCTATTCTATTCCATTCCATTCTAGAATATCCTACTCCATTCTATTCCATTCTATTCTAGAATATTCTATTCCATTCTAATCTATTATATTCTATTCTAGAATATTCTACTCCATTCTACTCCATTCTATTCTATTCTAGAATATTCTACTCCATTCCATTCCATTTAATTCCATTCTATTCTAGAATGTTCTACTCCTATTCTATTCCATTCTATTCTATTCTATTCTATTCTATTCTATTCTATTCTATTCTATTCTATAATATTCTACTCCATTCTACTCTATTCTATTCTGGAATATTCTAGTCCATTCCATTCCACTCCCTTCTGGAATATTCTACTGCATTCTATTCTATGTTAGAATATTCTCCTCCATTCCATTCTATTCTATTCCATTCCATTCTAGAATATCCTACTCCATTCTATTCCATTCTACTATAGAATATTGTATTCCATTCAAATCTATTCTATTCTTCTCTAGAATATTCTACTCCATTCTACTCCATTTTATTCTATTCTAGAATATTCTACTCCCTTCTATTCTAGAATATTCTACTCCATTCCATTCCATTCTATACTATTCTATTCTATTCTTTTCTATTCTATTCTATAATATTCTACTCCATTCTATTCTATTCTATTATGGAATATAGTACTCCATTCCATTCTATTATATTCTGGAATATTCTACTGCATTCTATTCTATGCTAGAATATTCTACTCTATTCTATTCTATTCTATTCCCTTCTATTCTAGAATATTCTTCTCCATTTTATTCTATTCTAGAATATTCTACTCCATTCTACTCCATTCTACTCTATTCTAGAATATTTTACTCCAAACAATTCTATTCTATTCTAGAATATTCTACTACATTATATTCTACTCTAGAATATTCTAGTCCATTCCATTCAATTCCATTCCATTCTATTCTAGAATATTCTACTCCTATTCTATTCTAATCTATAATATTCTCCTGCATTCTATTCTAAAATATTCTACTATTCTATTCTATTCCATTCTATTCTAGAATATTCTATTCCAATCCTTTCTATTCTATTCTATTCTATAATATTCTACTCCATTCTATTCTATTCTATCATGGAATATTGTACTCCATTCCATTCTATTATATTCTGGAATATTCTACTGCATTCTATTCTATGATAGAATATTCTACTCTATACTATTCCATTCCATTCTATTCTAGAATATTCTACTCCATTTTATTGTATTCTATTCTATTTTAGAATTTTCAACTCCATTCTATTCTATTCTAGAATATTCTACTCCAATCTATTCTATTCTTGAATATTCTACTCCTATTGTATTGTATTATAGAATATTCTACTCTAATCTATTCTGTTCTAGAATATTCTACTCCATTCTATTCTACTCTAGAATATTCTACTCCATTCCATTTAATTCGATTCCATTCCATTCCAATCTATTCTAGAATATTCTACCCCTATTCTATTCTATTCTATAATATTCTACTCCATTTTATTCTATTCTATTCCATTCCATTCTAGAATATCCTACTCCATTCTATTCCAGTATATTCTAGAATATTCTACTCAATTCTAATTTATTCTATTCTAGAATATTCTACTCCATTCTATTCCATTCCATTCTAGAATATTCTACTCCATTCTATTCTATGCTATTCTATTCTAGAATATTCTATTCCATTCTACTCCATTCTATTCTATTCTAGAATATTCTACTCCATTCTATTTTATTCTATTCTATTCTATTCTTGAATATTCTACTCCAATGCATTCTATTTTAGAATATTCTACTCCTTTCCATTCCATTCTATTCTATTCTATTCTAGAATATTCAACTCCATTCTATTCTATTTCATTCCATTGTAGGATATTCTGTCATATTCCACTCCATTCTATTCCATTCTATTCTAGAATATTCTATCCATTCTATTATATTCAATTATATTCTAGAACATACTGCTCCATTCTATTCTAGAATATTCTACTCCATTCTATTCTATTATATTCTAGAATATTCTACTCCATTCTATTCTATTCCAGAATATTCTACTCAATTATATTCTATTCTATTCCATTCTATTCTTGAATTTTCTGGAATATTCTACTCCATTGTATTCTATTCTATTAGATTCAATTCGATTCTATTCGATTCGTTTTGATTCCATTTTATTCTATAATATTCGACTCCATTCTACTCTATTCAATTCGATTCCAGAATATTCTACTCCATTCCATTCCATTCTATTCTATTTGATTCTCTTCCATTCTAGAATATCCTACTCCATTGTATTCCATTCTATTCCAGAATATTCTACTCCATTGTATTCTATTCTAGAATTATCTAATCTATTCAATTCTATTCCAGAATATTCTACTCCATTCCAATCCATTTAATTCCATTTTATTCTAGAATATTCTACTCCTATTCTATTCTATTCTAGAATATTCTACTCCATTCGATTCTTTTCTATTCTAGAATATTCTACTCCATTCTATTCTATTCTATTCTAGAATATTCTAATCCATTCCATTCTATTGTCTTCTGGAATATTCTACTCCATTCCATTCTTTTCTAGAATATTCCAGTCCCTTCTATTCTATTCTATTCCAATCTATTCTATAATATTCTACTCCATTCTATTCCATTCTACTCTAGAATATTCAACTCCACTGTTTTATATTCTATTCTATTCTAGAAAATTCTGCTCCATTCTATTCTATTCTATTCTATTCTACTCCAATCCATTCTATTCTATTCTAGAATATTGTCCTCCATTCCATTCTATTCTATTCTATTCTATTCTAGAATATTCTACTCCAATCTATTCTATTCTAGAATATTCCACTCCCTTCCATTTCATTCTATTCTATTCTAGAATATTCTACTGCATTCTATTCTATTCTATTCTTTTCATTCTAGTCTAGAATACGCTACTCCATTCTATTCAATTCTATTGTAGAATATTCTACTCCATTCTATTCTATTCAAGAATATTCTACTCCATTCTCTTTTATTCTCTTCTATTCTATTGGATTCCATTTGATTCTATTTGAAGCGATTTGATTCCATTTTATTCTAGAATATTCTACTCCATTCTACTATATTCGATTCGATTCCAGAATATTCTCCTCCATTCCATTCTATTCTATTCTATTCTATTTGATTCTCTTCTATTCTAGAATATCCTACGCCATTCAATTCCATTCTATTCTAATATATTCTACTCCTCTTCTATTCTATTTTATTCTATTCTAGAATATTCTAATCCAATCTATTCTACTCTATTCTATTCTATTCTACTCCATTCTATTCTATTCTTGACTATTCTATTTTATTCTTTTGTAGAATATTCTACTCCAATCTATTCTATTCTATTCTAGAATATTCTACTCCATTCTATTCTATTCTAGACTATTCTATTCTAGAATATTCTACTCCATTCAATTCTATTCTAGAATATTCTTCTCCTTTCCATCTATTCTATTCTATTCTATTCTAGAATATTGTACTCTTATTCTCTTCTATTCAAATCTATTCTAGAATATTCTACTCCATTTTATTCTATTCTATTCTGGAATATTCTACTCCATTCCACTCTATTCTACTTTGGAATATTCTACTACATTCTATTCTATTCTAGAATATTCTATTCCATTGTATTCTAGAATATTCTGGAATATTCTACTCCATTCTATTCCATTCTATACTAATATAATCTACTCCATTCTATTCTTTTCATTGTATTCTAGAATATGCTACTCCACTCTGTTCCATTCCATTTTAGAATATTCTACTCCATTCTATTCTACTCTGTTCTAGAATATTCTACTCCATTCTCCTCGATTCTATACTATTCTAGTATATTGTACTCCATTATATTCTATTCTAGAATAATCTACTCCATTCCATTACATTCTATTCTATTCTCTTCTAGAATATTCTACACCATTCTCTTTTATTCTAGAATATTCTACTCCAATCCATTCTATTCTATTCTAAAATAT
Source organism: Perognathus longimembris pacificus (assembly GCF_023159225.1). Classification (NCBI taxonomy): domain Eukaryota; kingdom Metazoa; phylum Chordata; class Mammalia; order Rodentia; family Heteromyidae; genus Perognathus; species Perognathus longimembris. The sequence goes on along the minus strand of NW_025956826.1, from coordinate 30,505 downwards.
TATCCTCCATTCCATTCTATTCTACTCTAGAATATTCTACTCCAATCTATTCTATTCTAGAATATCCTCCTCCATTCCATTCCATTCTATTCTATTCTATTGTAGAATATTCTACTCCATTATATTCTATTCTAGAATATTCTACTCCATTCCATTCCATTCTATTCTGTTCTATTCTAGAATATTCTACTGCATTCTATTCTATTCTAGAATATTCTACTCCTATTCTATTCTATTCCATTTTAGTCTAGAATACTCTACACCATTCTATTCTATTGTAGAATATTCTACTCCATTCTATTCTATTCTATTCTATTCTACTCCATTCTCTTCTATTCTATTCTATTGGAATCGATTTGATTCTATTCGAATCGATTTGATTCCATTTTATTCTAGAATATTCTACTCCATTCTACTCTATTCAATTCGATTCCAGAATATTCTACTCCATTCCATTCTATTCTATTCTATTCTATATGATTCTTTTGTATTCTAGAATATCCTGCGACATTCCATTCCATTCTATTCTAGAATATTCTACTCCTCTTCTATTCTATTTTATTCTATTCGAGAATATTCTACTCCAATCAATTCTATTCTAGAATATTCTTCTCCATTCCATCTATTCTATTATATTCTATTCTACTCCTATTCTATTCTATTCTATTCTAGAATATTCTACTCCTAATATATTCTATTCCATTCTATTCTAGATTATTCTACTCCATTCTATTGTATTCTCTTCTAAAATATTCTACTCCATTCTACTCTATTTTAGAATATTCTACTCCATTCTATTCCATTCCATTCTAGAATATTCTACTCCATTCTATTCTATTCTATTCTAGAATATTCTACTCAATTCTACTCCAATCTATTCTATTCCTCAATATTCTACTCCTTCTATTCTATTCTAGAATATTATACTCCTTTCCATTCCAGTCCATTCTATTCTATTCTAGAATATTGTAGTCCTATTCTATTGTATTCCATAATATTCTACCCCATTCTATTCTATTCTATTCTAGAATATTCTACTCCATTCTATTCCATTCCATTCTATTCTAGAATACCCTACTCTCTTCTATTCCATTCCATGCTAGAATATTCTACTCCATTCTATTCTATTCTATTGTATTCTAGAATATTCTACTCAGTTCTACTCCATTCTATTCTATTCTATAATATTCTACTCCTTCTATTCTATTCTAGAATATTGTACTCCATTCTATTCCAGTCCATTCTATTCTATTCTAGAATTTTCTTCTCCATTCCATTCCATTCTGTTCTAGAATATTCTATTCCATTCTATTCTATTCTATTCTATTCTATTCTATTCTAGAATATTCTACTCCAATCCATTCTATTCTAGAATATTCTACTCCATTCGATTCCATTCTATTCTACTCTATTCTGGAATATTCTACTCCATTCTATTCCATTCTATTCTAGAATATTGTACACCATTTTCTTCTATTCTACTCTGGAATATTCTACTCCATTCCATTCTATTCTACTCTGGAATGTTCTACTCCATTCTATTCTATTCTAGAATATTCTACTCCATTCTCTTCTATTCCATTCTATTCTAGAATATTCTGGAATATTCTATTCCATTCTATTCCATTCTATTCTTGAATATTCTACTCCATTCTATTCTATTCCATTCTATTCTAGAGTATCCTACTCCATTCTATTCCATTCCATTCTAGAATATTCTACTCCATCCTATTCTATTCTATTCTATAATATTCTATTCCATTCTACTCCATTCTATTCTATTCTAGAATATTCTACTCAATTTTATTCTATTCTATTCTACTCCAATCCATTGTATTCTAGAATATTCCATTCCATTCTATTCTATTCTTGAATATCCTACTCCAATCTACTCTATTCTAGAATATTCTACTCCATTCTATTCTATTCTAGAATATTCTAGAATATTCTACTCCAATCTATTCTATTCTACAATATTCTACTCCATTCCATTCCATTCTATTCTATTCTATTCTAGAATATTCTACCCCTATTCTATTCTATTCTACAATATTCTACTCCATTCCATTCCATTCCATTCCATTCTATTCTATTCTATTCTAGAATATTCTACGCCATTCTCTTCTATTCTGTTCGATTCAATTGGATTCGATTATATTCTATTCGTTTCGATTTGATTCCATTTAATTCTAAAATAGTCTAATCCATTCTTCTCTATTTGATTTGATTCCAGAATATTCTACTCCATTCCATTCTCTTCTATTCTGTTCTATTTGATTCTCTTCTATTCTAGAATATCCTACTCCATTCCATTCTATTCTACTCTAGAATATTCTAATCCTATTCTATTCTATTCTATTCTAGAATATTCTACTCCATTCTATTCTCTTCCATTCTGTTCTAGAATAATCTGGAATATTCTACTCCATTCTATTCCATTCTATTCTAGAATATTCTACTCCATTCTATTCTCTTCTATTCTATTCTATTCGATTTGATTCTATTCGATTCGATTTGATTCCACTTTATTCTAGGAATCTTGAATTGGACCCGGTGTTCAAGGCACCATCTTGAACTGGCCAGCCACTCTCAGTGACCGGGCTTTGTGGAAGATGGCTGACGCCTCCCTTGATGCCCCTTTTCCTTTCCCTTCCTTGTCTTCTTCACAGACGATTGCCCCAAGTGAAAATCCGGCCTGGGATGAGTAGGAAATCAGGCACACCCATCACCTGGGGGCGGTCTTCCCTTCCTCAAGGAACTCAGGCACGCCCATCACCTGGGGGCCGGACTTCCCTTCCTGTAGGAATCCATGAATACCCATCACCTGGGCAGGAGGGACTTCCCTTCCTGTAGAAGTCCATGGATACCCATCATTTGGGGGCAGGACTTCCCCTCCCCAAGGAACTCAGGCACACCCATCACCTGGGAGGCAGGACTTCCCTTCCTGTAGGAACTCAGGCACACCCATCACCTGGGGGCGGGACTTCCCTTCCTCTGGGAACTCAGACATGCCACTCACCTTGGGGGCGGGACTTCCCTTCATGTAGGTATCCATAGATACTCATCATTTGGGGGTGGGACTTCTCTTCCAGTAGGAAACCATGGATACCAATCCCCTGTGGGGGGGCGCGGGACTTCCCTTCCTCTCAGTTCCTGTAGTAATCCATGGATACCCATCATTAGGCACGGGACTTCCCTTCCCCAAAGAACTCAGGCACGCCCATCACCTGGGGCAGGACTTCCCTTCCTCTAGTAATCCATGGATACCCATCATTTAGGGGCGGGACTTCCCTTCCTCTGGGAACTCAGGCATGACCATCATCTGGGGGAGGGACTTCCCTTCCTTTAGGAATCCATGGATACCCATCATTAGGGGGCGGGACTTCCCTTCTTCTGGGAACTCAGGCATGCCCACCAGCTGAGGGCGGGACTTCCTTTCCTGTAGAAATCCATGGATACCCATCATTTGGGGGCGGGACTTCCCTTCCTCTGGGAACTCAGGCACGCCCATCACCAGGGGGCGGGACTTCCCTTCCTGTAGGAATCCATGGATACACATCATTTGGGGGCGGGACTTCCCTTCCCCTAGGAACTCAGGCACGCCCATCCCCCGGGGGCAGGACTTCCCTTCCTCTAGGAACCCAGGAACGCCCATCCTTGCCATTTCCAACATGGCGCCTCTGGTTCCCCCCCCCCCAGATGCATCTCCCTCACCCCTGCCCCCACCTCCCTTTTCTTCCCAGGTGTTGAGGATCCGTCTTACCCCCTCCCAGTTCCCACGGGCTCGATCCCCCAAGAAGCTGATCCTTCCAGAACATTCTGTCTCCTTCTCTCCGTTGAGGCCACGGCACTGATTTGCAGCTTCGCCTCCTCTTTTCTTCGTCCTCCAATTCCTCCTCCATTTCCCCTCCCACCAATGACCCGGATGATTCAATAAACAACTACCCAAGCATCGCAATCCCTGAGTCTGGCGTCTTTTTCCCTTCCCCATCTTGCACAACCCCCACGCTTCACACCATTGGGGAGAATGGATTGAGATCCACTTTTCTTGACCCGAAATTGATGTTTAAGTCATTTCAACAGGGTCTGTAGGTTTCCAGCAATGGCCCAATTCAATATGAAGTCCGGGGAGGGGGGGTTGGGGGGAGGGTTGGTAGGGGTGGGTAGATGGATGGTTGGATGGATGGATGGGTGGGTGGGTGGGTGGATGGATGGATGGATGGGTGGGTGGGTGGATGGATGGATGGGTGGGTGGATGGATGGGTGGATGGGTGGATGGGTGGGTGGGTGGGTGGATGGATGGGTGGGTGGGTGGGGTAGTTGGATGGGTGGAGGGGTGGGTGGGTGGATGGGCGGGGGGGTGGAGGGGTGGGTGGGTGGATATATTTATGCAATAAATAAAATATTTAATTCCAAATTCAATGTATTCCAGATCATTCCACATTCAGATATATATATATATTATATATTTATTTATGGCAGTAAATGAACTATTCAATAATAAATGCCATGTATTCTAGAATATTCCACATTAATATATATTTAAATGTATTTATATGATTATATAAAATATTGAACTCCAAATTCAGTGTATTCTAGATAATTCCACACACATATATATATATTTATATTTATGGAAGTAAATAAAATATTTAATAATGAATTCAATGTATTCTAGAATATTCCACATTAATATATCTATATATTTATCTATATTTACAGAATTAAATAAAATATTTCATTCTGAATTCAATGTATTCTGGATCATTCCACGTTGATATATATATATATATATATATATATTTGTTTATGGTAGTAAATAAAATATTTAGTAATAAATTCAATGTATTCTAGAATATTCCATATCAAGAGATCTATATATTTATTTATGGCAGTAAATAAACTATTAAATAATAAATTCAATGTATTCTAGAATATTCCATATTAATCTATCTATATCTATATATGTGGAAGTAAATAAAATATTCAATAATAAATTCAATGTATTCTAGATAATTCCACACTGAGCTATCTATCTATCTATCTATCTATCTATCTATCTATTTATGGAATGAATAAAAATATATAATAAATATATAAATAAATAAAAAATATAAAAATACATAAATAAAAATATATGAAAATAAATATGCCTAAAATATAAAATATTCAAAAATTAAATATGCCTAAAATATAATATATACATTTTAAAATATATAAAATATATATGAAACTGAACATACAAAGATTCATATAAATAAAAAATATATTTAAATATATTTTATTAATATATACTTAAATATATCTTTATATATTAATATATGTTAATATATTTAAATATATTAATATTTTAATATTATATATTATATATTATTATATTATATTATATATATTATTATATTGTATTATTATATATTACTATATTAAATATATATTAAATGTATTAATATATTTATATATTTTAATATATTAATACATTATATCATTAATATAATTATTAATATTATATTAACATTATAATTAACATTATATTAATATAATCATTAATATAATATATAAATATATTGATATTTTAATATACTAATATGATTTAATAAATATATATTGATTAATTAATATTTATTAATGAAATATATATTTAAATACATAAGCAAACCTAAATAATACATATTAAAAATATAAAACATATATAAAAATAAATAATATATCAAAAAACATAAATAGAAAATATACGAACACGAAGGCATCTCCATCGGGCGCCATCTTGGATTGTTCTCCACACAGCCCAATGGAGATTTGACTGGGAGTTGTTTGGTTGCTGGGGGCACTGGGGGCAAATGGAGGGGTGGGGTGGGGTGTGTAGGGAACAGAGAGTGGGGGTGCAGTGTCGGGGGGAGGTGGGCGCCCCCTTTTGTATACCAGATTCACCATCAGGCGCCATCTTGGATTGTTCACCACACAGCACAATGGAGATTTGCCCGGGAGTTGGTTGCTCACTGGGGGGACTGGGGGCAAATGTGGGGGTGGGGTGGGCCAGGTAAGAGACAGAAAGTGGGGGTATGGTGTCAGGGAGGGTGTTTGACCCCACTTTTGTCGACCCCATTCACCCTGGGGCGCCATCTTGTATTGGTACCCCACAGCCCACTGGAGATTTGCCTGGGAGTTGGTTGGTTGCTGGGGGGACTGGGGGCAAATTGGGGTGTGGGGTGGGGTGTGGAGGGGACAGAGAGTGGGGGTGTGGTGTCAGGGAGGGATTTGGACCCCCCTTTTGTTGACCCGATTCACCATTGGGCGCCATCTTGGATTGGTATGCACATCACACTGGAGATTTTCCGGGACTTGGTTTGTTGCTGGGGGCATTGGGGGCAAATGGGGGGGGGTGGGGCAGGTTGGAGACACAGAGTGTGGGTGAGGTGTCGGGGGTGGGGTGGGGGGGGGTAGAACACACTGTGGGCCTTGTCCCCAGGCTCCGGCCTCAGTGCTTCCAACGCCAACAGGAAGTTCTCCCCATCCAACATCCACTTCCTGTTCACCATTAATCCACCCCTGACACAAGATGTCACCCTAATTGCCCCCCTTCGCTCCCTGCCCAGGGGTAGGAACAAAAGGGGCCTTCAGATCTGCTCACCGAGACAAGATGTCACCCCATTTGCCCCCCCTGTCCTGCCCAGGGGTAGGAACAAAAGGGGCCTTGAGACCTGTAGTACATTGGGTTCTTTATGCACAGTGGGGCATTGGGAAAGGAGGTGGGTACGGGGGATAGGGGGTGGAGTTAGGTGGGGTAATAAAACCAGGGACTCCAGCTGGGATCTGCAGTTGTGCCACCGGGACACGGGGGGTAACAACGTCGGGCGCCATTGCCCCAGCAGCACTGGGACCAGGGGTAACAACGCACACAGCACCATGCACGCTCTGCTCATCGCTCTGCTCTTGGGGGTCGCCTACGCCGACGGCCCGGCCCAGCTGTCTCAGGTAACCCCAGATTCGGCGGGTGGGGAGGGTACGGGGGGTGTTGGGGTTTGGGGGTCCCCAATGGTCCCCCCAATATTTGCCCCAATGGTAACGATGAATCATCCGCGATATGCAATCCTGGGTGTTCTGGGGTAAATCAGGGCTAGTCGGGGATGGAGGGTGGAGGTGTTGGGGTTTTGGGGTCCCTAAGGGTCCCCACAATGGTTCCCCCAGTGGTCCCCCCAATGACCCCCCAATAGTCCCCCAATATTTAATCTAATGGGAAGGATGACTCATCCACCATATGTAATCCTGCGGTGTTCTGGGGGAAATCTGGGCGATTTGGGGATGGAGGGTTGGGGTGTTAGGGTGTTGGGATCCCCAAGGGTCACCCCAATGTTCCTCCCAATGGACCCCCAAATGGTCCCCCCAATATTTCCCAATGGGAAGGAGAAGTCATCTGCCGTATGCAATCCCAGGGTGGTCTGGGGGAAATCTAGGCCAGTTGGGGGTGGAGGGTGGGGGTGTTGGGGTCCCTAAGGGTCCCCCCAATGGTCTCCACAATGACCCCCCCCAATGGCCCAACATATGGCGCCCCAATATTTCCCCCACAATGGTAATGATTAGTCCTCTGCCATATGCAATCCTGGGGTGTTCTGGGGGAAATCAGGGCGAGATGGGGGTGGACGGTGAGGGTGTTGCGGTGTTGGGGTCCCTAAGGGTCCCCCCAATGCTTCCCCCAATTTCCCCCCAATAGCCCCCCCAAATTTAATCCAATGGTAATGATAACTCATCCGCCATATGCAATTCCGGGGTTTTCTGGGGTAAATCTAGGCCAGTTGGGGGTGGAGGGTGGGGGTGTTGGGGTGTTGGGGTCCCTAAGGGTCCCCCCAATGGTTCCCCCAATTTCCCCCAATAGCCCCCCAATATTTAATCTAATGGGAAGGATTACTCATCTGCCATGTGCAATCCTGGGGTGTTCTGGGGGAAATCTAGGCCAATGGGGGGTGGAGGGTGGGGGTGTTGTGGTGTTGGGGTCCCCAAGGGTCCCCACAATGGTTCCCCCAATGGTGCCCCCAATGACGCCCCCAATTGCCTCCCCGAATGACCCCCCCAATGGTTCCCCCAATGGTAAGGATTACTCATCTACCATATGAAATCCTGGGGTGTTCTGAGGGAAATCTAGGCCTGTTGGGGATGGAGGTTGGGGATGTTGGGGTGTTGGGCTCCCCAAGGGTACCCCCAATGGTCCCCCCAACAGCCCCCAAATGGCGCCCCAATATTTCCCAATGGTAACGAGACCTCGTCCGCCATATGCAATCCCGGGGTGTTCTGGGGGAATCAGGTCGAGTTGGGGGTGGAGGGTGGGGGTGTTGGGGTGTTAGGGTCCCCAAGGGTCCCCCCAATTGTTCCCCCAATGGTCCCCCCAATATTTAATCTAATGGGAAGGATGACTCATCCGCCATATGCAATTCCAGGGTGTTCTGGGGGAAATCAGGGCGAGTTGGGGGGTGGAGGGTGGGGGTGTTGGGGTATTGGGGTCCCTAAGGGTCCCCCCAATGGTCCCCCCAATGGTCTCCCCAATGATTCCCCCAATGGCCCCCCCAAATGGCGCCCCAATATTATCCCCACAATGGTAATGATGAGTCCTCCGCCATATGCAATCCTGGGGTGTTCTGGGGGAAATCAGGGTGAGTTGGGGGTGGAAGGTGAGGGTGTTGGGGTGTTGGGGTCCCCAAGGGTGCCCCCGATGGTCTGCCCAATGGTCTCCCCAATGGCGACCCCAATGGCCCCTCCAATAGCTCCCCAATATTTAATCCAATGGTAAGGATTACTCACCCGCCATATGCAATCCTGGGGTATTCTGGGGGAAATCTAGGCGAGTTGGGGGTGTAGGGTGGGGGTGTTGGGGTTTTGGGGTCACTCATGGGCCCCCCAATGGTTCCACCAATGGTCCCCACAATGACTCACCCAATGGCCCCCAAAAAATCCCCCAATAGTTCCTCCAATGGTAATGATGAATCATCCGCCATATGCAATCCCGGGGTGTTCTGGGGGAAATCTAGGCCAGTGGGGGTGGAGGGTGGGGGTGTTGGGGTGTTGGGGTCCCTAAGGGTCCCCCAATGGTCCCCCCAATACTTAATCCAATGGTAAGGATGACTCACCCGCCATATGCAATCCTGGGTGTTCTGAGGGAAATCAGGGCCAGTTGGGGGTGGAGGGTGGGGGTGTTGGGGTTTTGGGGTCTCTCGGGGGTCCCCCAACGGTCCCCACAATGGTCCCCCCCAATGGCGCCCACAATGGCCCTGCAAAAATCGCCCCAATATTTCCCAATGGTAATGATGACCTCATCCGCCATATGCAATCCTGGGGTGTTCTGGGGAAAATCTGGGCAAGTTGGGGGTGGAGGGTGGGGGTGTTGGGGTCCCCAAGTGTCCCCCCAATGGTTCCCCCAATGGTGCCCCCAATTGCCCCACCAGTTGCCCCCATAGGCACCCCCCCCAATATTTACCCCACAATGGTAACGATGACCTCGTCCGCCATATGCAATTCCGGTTCCCTGGGGTCGAGGGTGACCCCCGGGGCACCCAGAAGGTTCGAGAAGGTTCCTTGCTGTCCCCCATCCCCCCGCAGCTGGACGGGGCATGGCGCACTTGGGGGATCCTGTCGGACAACCCAGCCAAGATCGAGGCCGGGGGCCCCCTGAGGCTGCTGCTGAGGGACCTGCAGGTCAGTGCGGACGGCCGGACCATCACTGCCACCTTCTACGTCCGGTAAGAACAACAACGACGAAGGCAGCAATAATAACAACAACAACAACAGTAACAATAATAACAATAATAGTAATAATAATGATAAAAACAACAACAATAATAGTAATAATGATAATCAATAATAAACAATAGCGATAATAATAATTGCAATCATTAATAACAACAATAACAGTAATAATAATAAAACAACAAATATAATAGTAATAGTAATAATAAAAACAATAATAAGTAATAGTAATAATAAAACAATAATAAGTAATAGTAATAATAATCAATAAAAAACAATAGCAATAATAGTAATAGCATTAATGAATAACAACAGCAATAATAGTAATAATAATATAACAACAATAGTAATAGTAATAATAATAGTAAAAACAACAATAATAGTAATAATAATAATAAATAAACAATAGCAATAATAGTAGTTGCAATCATAAATAACAACAGCAATAATAATAGTAATAATAAAACAACAATAATAGTAATAATAACAACAACAATAATAGTAATAATAATCAATAATAAACAATAGCAATAATAGTAATTGCAATCATAATAAATAATAATAATAGTAATAATAATAATAAAAACAATAATAAGTATTAGTAATAATAATGAAAACAATAGCAATAATAATAATCAATAGCAAATAATAGCAATAATAGTAATAATAATAATAAAAACAATAATAAGCAATAGTAATAATTATGAAAATAATAGCAATAATAATAATCAATATCAAACAATAGCAATAATAGCAATTGCAATCATAATAAATAATAATAGTGATAAAAATAATAATAGTGATAAAATAATAGTAATAATACTAATCAATAATGAACAATAACAATAATAGTCATTTTAATAATAATAATAAATAACAATAATAATAGTAGTAATAATAACAAAATAATAAGTAATAATAACAATAATGAAAATAATAGTAATAATAATAATAACAATAATAATAATAGAGAGGCTCAGGAACAGCGCCCAGGCCCAGACTCCAAAATACAATAACAATAACAACAATAATAATAATAATAATAATAATAATAATAATGGAGAGGCTCAGATATGGACGCAGGCCCTGAGATAGAGAAAAAAATAATAATAACAACAATAATAGTAATAGAGAGGCTCAGGATTGATAGCCAGGTCCTGAATCCCAAACAATAATAATAATACTAACAATAATAATAATAATGATAATAGTAGAGAGGCTCATGAAAAACGCCCAGGCCTTCAGTTCCACATAATAATAATAACAACAACAATAATAATAATTATTATAATATAGGCTCAGGGATGGGGACGAGGCCTTGATTCCCAGATGATAATAACAATAATAATAATGATAATAATAATGATAATAATAATAATGGAGAAGTTCAAGGACTGGGCCCAAGTCCTGAGTTCCAGGTAATTATTATTGTTATTATTATTGTTGAGGCCCTGAATGGAATCCCAGATCATAATACATTGATATTATTATTATTACTGTATTATTTATTATTATTACAAATTATTAATTATTATTATTACTGTATTATTACGAATTATTATTTATTATTACGATATTATTAATTATTATTATTACTGTATCATTACAAATTATTCATTATTATTACTGTATTATTAATTATTAATTATTATTATCTATTATTATTTTTATTATTGAGGCCCTGAATGGAATCCTAGCTCATAATACATTGATATTATTATTATTACAGTATTATTAATTATTATTATTTCGTTATTCCTTTTATTTTGCTATTATTTTTATTTAATTATTGTTATTTTATTTTTTCATCCGTTCTATTCTATTATTATTTTATTTTTTCCTTCCTTCCTGGTATTATTATTATTATTATTTTATATTTTATTTTATTCTTCATTTTATTTTATTATTATTTTATTATTATTTTATTATTATTTTCTTATTTTTATTATTATTTTATTATTACTATTATTTCCCATCCGTTTTAATTCAATGATTATTTTATTTATTATTATTAACTATTATTATTACCATATTATTACAAATTATTAATTATTATTTCTGTATTATTAATTATTATTACTGTATGATTATTAATTATTATTACGGTATCATTATGAGTTATTAATTATTATTACTGTATTATTAAGAATTATTATTACTGTATTATGACAAATTATTTTTATATTACTATATTATTAATTATTATTACAAATTATCAATTATTTTTATGAATTATTAATTATTATGAATTAGTAATTATTATTATTTCTGTATTATTTCTGTATTATTCTGTATTATTTCTGGATGGATGGATGGGTGGGTGCATAGGGAGGATGGAAGGAAGGAGTGAGGGTCGGGACTTCCCTTCCTCTAGAAACTCAGGCACGCCTATCACCTGGGAGGCGGGACTTCCCTTCCTGTAGGGAATCAGTCACATCCATCACCTGGGGGCAGGACTTCCCTTCCTGAAGGGAATCCGTCACATCAATCACTTGGGGTCGGGACTTCCCTTCCTGTAGGGAATCAGTCACATCCATCACCTGGGGGGCAGGACTTCCCTTCTAGGAACTCAGGCATGCCCATCACCTGGGGGCGGGACTTCCCATCCTCTAGGAACTCAGGCATGCCCATCACATGGGGGCGGGACTTCCCTTCCTATAGGAACTCAGGGCTGCCCATTACATAGGGGAAGGACTTCCTTTCTACCAATACAGATAGGCCCAACACCTAGGGGTGGGATTTCCTTTCTTCTAGGGATCCAGGCACGCCAATCACGTGAGGGCGGGACTTCCTTTTCTGTATGAACTCAGGGTTGTCCATCACCTGGAGGCAGGACTTCCTTTCCTCTAGGAATTCAGGCACACTCATCACCTGGGGGCGGGACTTCCCTTCTTCTACAAGCTCAGGCACATCCATCACCTTGGGGGGGGGGGCAGAACTTCCTGTCCTGGAGGAACACATGCCTGCCCATAAGTTAGTGGTGCGATTTCCCTTCCTTTTCCAATTCAGGGACTCCCATCACCTAGGGGCGGGACATCCCTTCCTGTAGGAACTCAGGCCTGCCCATCACTTGGGGGCGTGGTTTCCCTTCTTGTTCAATTCAGGAATTCTCATCAGCTGGGGGTGGGACTTCCTGTCCTCTAGGGACTCGGGCCTGACCATCACCTGGAGGTGGGACTTTCTTCTAGGAATTTAGGCATGTCCATCACCTGGGAGTGGGACTTCCCTTGCTCTGGGAACTCCGACAGACCCATCCCCTGGGTTGGCGGGACTTTACTTCACATATCATGAAGACAAGATGGCGCCAGTCAGACCCGGTATCCAAATTTCACACATATCCCCAAGTTGATATTTCTCTGCCTTGTGCGTCTGGAATATACTGTGGGAGACGCATGTCATTGTGCACACGAATCATTTTATTTCATCATGGGTGTAGACGGGCCCAGGACACAGATTGCAGCAGGGTTGGGGAGTAAGAAAGAGCCGGGGTGCCCAGGTCAATGGGAAATCAGGAAATAACAATCTCGGGGAGGGGGGTAACAATTTCCTTTCTATGTTGATTGTTTTTCCTGTAGGATGAGCAGGTGGCGGTGAACTCCTCGGGTCCTTCACTCCTGGGTGGAGTCAGAAATGAGCACGCGAGGGGCCGCCAGGGGGGAAGGGGTGCCCAATGGAGATGGGGGACCCAGCATCCAGCTCTACTGCTCTCCACTGGAATGTCGACAGCCATCAAGTCACCTGAGACAGATCAGTTCCTGGATATTGTATGTATTTATTTCTTACTCACGTAAACATCTATGCAGACTTCTGTAAGAAAGAAGGGGAAAGGGAAACTGAGTCCAAGCCACATGTACCACTACAGGACCCATGAGAGACATGGAATTCCATGTCCACCTCACTCAGCCTGCGCTCTCGGCCTAGGAATCCAGGATAGGCCAGGGGAATGGACACCCGTTAGACACCATCGAATTTCACTTGATGCCACCGGGAACCTCCCAGGTGGGGAGGGGGAGTGAGATGTCACCTACCCAGTGCCAGGATGGCATAGGAGTTGCGGCTGGAGCTTTGGTAGTGGTAGCCCAGGAGCACCATGCTGTCGCCCACGTCAACAATTTCTAGAATGTTCGCTGGAGAAACTGAGGAGGGATGAAGCCCCTGCCACCATTTGCATGAAAGATAGGAAACCTTCCATGGCATTCCCAAATACCTAGCCCCAGGGCTGGGCCTTTGGCCTGTAGGTCACTGAATCAGTCAGCCAAGTGCCCGGGACCCAGAGCTTCCTGTGCCCGCCCTCCCTCCACCTGACCTATGTGGGTCCTCGTACCTTTGAGATTCCTGAGGGAATAGACGGCCTGGGGCCACACTGGAGGACTCAACCGTGGTCTGGTAGAAGCCCTCGTGTTGCTTTTCAAGCACCTTGTAATATTGGCTACAGTACCCTATGTACCTGGCAGAGGAGAGAGCACAGGGAGCTGATGTTGGTCATCTCGCCTGTGGCCCTCTGTGCTGCCTGTGTCCTAAACTATCAAGGTACGGGTTGAGGTGGTGTCTAATGGGCACCATCTTGTCTTCGTGTTGGAAAATCCGGGAAAAATAAATTCACTTCTCCACCTCACTTCATGGCGTCAGACATACCTGACTTCCCAGACAAAGTTAAGTCCCACCCTCAGGTGATGGACGTGCCTCAGATCCTTGAACGGAAGTCCCACCCCTGGATGATGGACATGCCTGAGATCCTACAGGAATGGAAGTCCAACCCCCAGAGGTTGGGTGTGCCTCAGTTCCTAGAAGAAGGGAAGTCCCGCCCCCAGGTGATGGTCATGCCTCAGTTCCTAGAGGAAGGGAAGTCCCACCACTAGGTGATTGATGTGCCTGAGTTCCTACAGGAAGGAAGTCCCACCCACAGCTGATGGGTGAACCGGAGATCCTACAGGAAGGAAAGTCCTGGACCCAGGTATTGGGCATGCTTGATTCCCTACAGACAGGAAGTCCCGCCCCCAGTCAATGTGATGCAAGAAACAGGCCACTACTGAGCAATGAAAGTCTCTGTCCCTTTCCACCTGGGCAACGCACACCATTACCTGAACTGGAACCGCAACACTATGGCATCGCAGTTGTGACCGATACACTTGAAGTAGGGTGAGTAGAGCCGCAGGGAATCGTAGTCACTGAGCCAGTCCAGATCATTGCTCACTGTGAAGATGTGGTACCACCTGCCTTCCATCTGCAGGGGGTACACTGGAAATGGGGGACCAAGGTGATAGACGTTGATGGGTGGGGAAGATGACGCCCCACACCTCACCCACCTCCCCCACAAGGTGCACTCAACAGGGTACCACCCCCTTGTTCCCTAAGAAAAGTGCCCTGATCCCAACTCTAAGGGCCTGTTGGATGGGAAGACACATTCAGACTTGGAAGGAAGTTCTGGAAACATGCAGAAAATCAGAGAAAGGGGGCTGGGGATATAGCCTAGTGGCAAGAGTGCCTGCCTCAGATACATGAGGCCCTAGGTTCGATTCCCCAGCACCACATATACAGAAAATGGCCAGAAGCGGCGCTGTGGCTCAAGTGGCAGAGTGCTAGCCTTGAGCGGGAAGAAGCCAGGGACAGTGCTCAGGCCCTGAGTCCAAGGCCCAGGACTGGCAAAAAAAAAAAAGAAAGAAAGAAAATCAGAGAAAGGAAACCCCAGGAGTGAGATGACAGCAATGGAGAGCCAAGCGGGAATCCTCCTGAAAATCCTCCTTCCTCCTCAGAATTGCGACCCACCCAGACATGCTCCTTCTTCATTGAAATAGGGACCCACCCAGAGTCCTGTCCACCCTGGTACCTTCGTGGGGTCCACCGTGGCGGATGAGGGCCAGCCTGCCCAGCTGAGCATGAGTACCAGGCCCAGCCCGAGGACCTGCATTCTCCCCACGGCTTCTCTTCCCTCGGGGCAGTGAAGGTCTGCGACGGCATCCCCAAGTTTTATCTCCCAGGCCATGGGCAGGGCCTGGCAGGGAAGGAGGCATGGCAGGCCGGCCAAGAGGCAGTTGGGCCTGTTGGCATTGATGTGTGTATGTCCTGTCACATCACACTCGCAATGAAGCGTGATTTCCAGTTCATTGGTCGCATCCGCCATCTGGTTCCAGGAATCTGATTTTATGGTGGATGCACTGGGCATGAATTCCAGGGCCAGGTGATGTGAGATTGGAAGTTTATTTTACAACCTGATGGGTGGATGGGTGGGTGGGTGGATGGGTGGATGGATCAGTGGGTGGATAATTGCATGGGTGGGTGGATGGGTGATGGGTGGGTGAATGAGTGGGTAGATGGGTGGATGGATGAATGGAAGGGTGATGGATTGGTGGGTGGATGGTTGGATGGATGGATGGACAGATGGATAAATACATAGGAAAGTAGGTAAGTAGTTAGTTAGAATGCTAGAACAGAACATAGGTAGATAGGTGGGGAGTTAGGTGGGTTGGAGGGCTTGTGGTTGAGTGGGTTGGTGGGTGGGTGAGTAGATAGGAGGATGGATGGATGTGAGGGTGGGTGACTGGATGGATGTTTGGAAGGGTGGATGAATGGGTGGGAAGATGGAAGGTTGGGTGGATGTTTCAAAGGGTGGATGGTTGGCTTGGTGGGTAGATGGTTAGACAGATGGATGGACGAATGTGTGGATGGTTGGATTCGTGGGTGGATAGATGGATGGATGGGTGGAGGAATCGATGTGTGGATGGTTTGGTATATGGAAGGATGGTTGGATAGGTAGGTGGGAGGATGGATGTATCTATGTATGTAACGATGCATGGATAGATGGATTGAGCGATGGTTGGATAGAGAGATAGATAGCGGGATAGACTGATAGAGAGATAGACATACAGGCACAAACACAGATAGATAGATAGATAGATAGATAGATAGATAGATAGATAGACAGATAGATGGATAGATGAATAGATAAATGGATGGATAAATGGGTGGATGGATGCATGGGTGGATATTTTGAGCAATAGACGAATAGAGTGATCGATGGATAGATAGACAAACAGAGAGATAGACAGACAGATGGATAGAGAGATGGACAGATAGATGAATGGATATTGGGTAGCAGGTGGATGGTGGGTAGAATGATCGTTGGATAGATAGATAGATAGATAGATAGATAGATAGATAGATAGATAGATAGATAGATAGATACATACATACATACATACATACATAGATAGATACATAGATAGATGGATAGACAGACAGACAGTCTGACAGATGGAGAGAAAGGCATATGAAAGAGTGGGCTGATGGGTGGATGGATGGATGGGTGGGTGGAGGGATGGGTGGGTGGATGGATGGGTGGATAGGTTAATGGATGGCTGGATGGTTGGATGGATGGGTGGATGGATGGGTGAGTGGATGGATGGGTATGTGGATGGGAGGGTGGATGGTAGGATGCATGGGCGATTGGGTGAATGGCTGGGTGGTTGGATGAGTGGGTGGATGGATGGATGGATGGATGGGAGGATGATTGGATGGGTGGGTGGGTGGGACGGATGGGTGTGTGCGTAGATGGGTGGATGGGTAGGTGGATGGGTGGTTGCATGTTTGGATGGGTAGGTGGATAGGTGGGTGAGTGGGTGGATGGGGGTAGATGGATGGATTGATGGGTGGGTGGATGGATGGGTGTGTGTGTATCTGTGTTTGGATGGGTGGTTGGGTGGTTGGATCGTTGGATGGGTTGGTGGATGTATGGTAGGTGGGATGTATGGGTGGATGCGTGGGTGGGTAGATGGAGGAGTGGAAGGATAGATGGGTGGATGGGTGGATGTGTGCGTGGATGATGGGTGCGTGGGTTAAAGGATGGTGGATGTTTGGATGGGTGGGTAGATGGGTGGATGGGTGGATGGATGGATAGATGAATAGTTGATAGATTGGTAGATAGATAGATACTGATGTATTTGCGTATATTCAGAGATATATTCATATCCATTGCTATTACATAATGCAGGAGAACCTTCTGGAATGCAAGCCACCTCTAAACACCCCCAGGAAATGACCATCATGATTTTCCACCACTTCACTGCACAACCTGGCTACACAATGAGGTTCTCTGTCCTCCCTACCCACAAAAAGTGGGATTTTTTTTTCGAGAAAATTCAATGCCATGATGTAGGGAAATGAAGGAGTGAATTCTCCAAGCGGAACTCCGGAGGCTCCCGGCCTGTCACTTCAGCTGGAAAAACTGGAAGGCCTTGCTGCTGTGCCCTTTACGCTTCATTACACGATTGGGCAACCAAGTGGAAAAATAAATAAAACGAAATATCTCCAGTGGAATAAGAAAAAAAAAGTAGAACTGAGTGCTGAGCACCTCACTCGGCCTGGATTCCTGTTTTCCTCCAGATTCCGACGACATCAGCCGCTGGCCCGGCCTCGCCAACCAGGAAAGGAAGTTGGGGAGCAGGGGCTGAGGATGGGGGTTCTCCTCCTCCTCCTCCTGCTCCTCCTCTTCATCCTCCTCCTCCTCCTCCTCCTGTCTGTGGCCACCAGAGCGAATTACTCCCTGCGGTCACGTTTGAGGTGAGCTTCACCCACTGAGTTCCTGAGGTTCCTTCTGTCCTGTTTCGGTGCCCGGTGGGAAGGCGGGCTTGAGGTCTGAGTCTATGTGAATGGGTGGTTGAATATCTGAGGGAATGTGGAGGGAAGGATGAAAGGAAGGAAGGAAGGAAGGAAGGAAGGAAGGAACGAACGAACGAACGAAGGAGCGAAGGAACGAAGGAAGGAACGAACGAACGAACGAACGAACGAAGGAGGGAGGGAGGGAAGGAAGGGAAAGAGGGAGGGAGGAAGGAAGGAAGGAAGGAAGGGAAGGAGGGAGGGAGGGAAGGAAGGAAGGGAAGGAGGGAGGGAGGAAGGAAGGAAGGAAGGAACGAGGGAAGGAAGGAAGGGAAGGAGGGAGGGAGGGAGGAAGGAAGGAAGGAAGTTAAGGGAGGAAAGGAGGGAGGGAAGGAAGAGGGAAGGAAGGAAAGTAGGAGGCAAGGAAGGAAGGAGGGAAGGGTAGATGGAAGAATGTAAGGTGAGAAGGAGGAATGGAAGGAGGAAAGAAGGAAGGATGGCAAGATGGAAGGGAGGGAAGGCTGGAAGGAAGGAGGGAGGGAGGAAGGAAGGAAGGAACGAGGGAAGGAAGTTAAGGGAGGAAAGGAGGGAGGGAAGGAAGAGGGAAGGAAGGAAAGTAGGAGGCAAGGAAGGAAGGAGGGAAGGGTAGATGGAAGAATGTAAGGTGAGAAGGAGGAATGGAAGGAGGAAAGAAGGAAGGATGGCAAGATGGAAGGGAGGGAAGGATGGAAGGAAGGAGGGAATGATGGGGAAGGAAGGAAGGAAGCAAGGAAGGAAGGAAGGAAGGGGGAGGAAATAAAGGAAGAAAAGAAAGAAGGGACGGTTGGGGGAGATTGGGAACGAGGGAAAGAAGCAGCAAAGGAAGAGGGAATGAAGGAGGGAAGAGCGAGAGAATCCTTTGCACACCCCACTGAGGCCAATGCAGCTCTTTGCGATCACCACTGGGACCAACACACGCGTTGCAACACCTCACCGAGTCCAAGTCATGCACAGCATCGTCCACTGAAGCCAAATGCAATCTTTTGCACCACCCCCAATGAGGCCAATACATGAAACTCAGGCGTTTGCACACCCCACAGAGGACAATACAGTCATTTGCACACCCCGAGGACAATGCTGGACTCTGTGCTCCACTGAATCAAACACAGGCCCTGCACTCTCGACTTAGGCCAGCACACTTGTTTGCACACCCCAGAGATCAATGCAGGCCCTTGCACACACACACTTAGGCTGATACTAGCATTTGCACACCCCAGTGAGGCCGATGCAGGCCTTGTGTTCTCACTGAGGCAAAATATTGTCCTATTGCACAACCTTCCAAGGAAGATACAGGCCTTGTACACAACCACTGAGGCTGACAGATGCATTGAGGGCCCCAGAGTGGACAATACAGGCCTTAAATGCTACAGTGAGGCCCGTATGGATCTCACACACTTACAAGACTTTGAAGCCCCGACTGAGAGCAATGTGGTCCTCGAGTATTTTCCCAGAGAAAGCACAGGTGTTGAATACCCCCCTGAGGGCAATACAGGGGATTGCACACCCCGTTGAGATTGAGGTGACCCCGAAGGCCCCAATGAGGCCAATACAGGCCTTAAATACTCCCGTGAGAGCAACACAGACATTTGCACACACCAGGCAAGCCGATGGAACCTTTGCGTGCCCCACTGACACCTATTCAGGCCTTGCACACTCCACCGAAACGGATATGCAACTTGCATAGTCCACTGAGCACGGACACACACCTTTTTCCCACCCCTCTTATGTCAAACACAGGCTTTGCCCATCACCGTCTGAGGCCAGAAGTGGCCTTGCACACTCCACTGACGCTAATTCAGGCCTTGCATTCTCCACATTGCCATCAATACAGGCTTTGGATTCTCCACCGAGGCCAAATATACTCCTGTCTACAACGCACTGAGGACAATGCAGGGATTGTGCTCCCCGCTGAGGGCAATAGAGAGCTTTCCAACCCACACTGAGGCCAATGCAGGCCTTTGCACCCTGCAATGACACCAAAACATGTCTTGCATAGTCCACTACTGCGTAATGCGGTCCTTTGCACACCCACTGAAGTCTAATGTGGGCATTGTGCATGCCACTCTGAGGCCAGTAGCGACCTCGTGCTCCCAGATGACTCCAACCCAGAACTTTCCACAGCCCACTGAGTCCAATACAGTCCTTTGAGGGAAATAGAGCTTTGTACACCCCAACAGAGGGAAATATAAGCGTTTCCACCCCCCACTGAGTCCGATGTAGCCTTGCAAGACACACTGAAACCAATGCAGTTCTTGCATACTGCAGTGAAGTCAATATAGAACTTACACACTAGTGAGAGCAATGTAAATATTTGCACACACCACTGAGATCAATGTGGTCCTTGCATGTTCCACCGGGGACAAACACAGGCCTTTGCACACCCCACTGAGCCGTTTGCAGGCCTTGTGTGTTCCACTGGGTCCGCTACAGTCTTTGTACAGTCCTACAAAGGCAACCAGGCATTTGCACACCCCACTGAGGCCAATACAGGCGCTGAAGGCCCCACTGAGGCCAATACACGCCTTGTACACTTCAGAGAGCAATACAAGCCTTTGCACAACCCACTGAGGCCTCTACAGGTCTTGCATAGCCCACTGACACCAAATACAATCCTTTGCACACCCTACTTAGGTCAAGGTTGGGCCTTGCTTGCACCCCTGTAATAATGCTAGGGGCCTTGCACACTTCACTGATTCCAATATAGGCCTTTGCACACTGCAGTAAGACCAAAAAGAGACTTGCCTACTCCACTGAAGGCCAAAGCGATCCTTTTGCACAACCCACTGTGGCCAATGCAGGCCTCTGCCCATCACCAGGATGTGGAATTTCCCTTCCTCTGGGAAGGCAGGCACGCCCATCACCAGGGGGCAGGACTCCCCTTCCTGTAGAAACTCAGGCATGCCCATCACCTGGGGGTGTGCCATCCCTTCCTGTAGGATCTCAGGCCTAGCCATAACTTGGGGGCGTTGTTTCCCTTCCTGTTCAATTCAGGAATTCTCATCAGCTGGGGGTGTGACTTCCCTTCATCTAGAAACTCAGGCAAGCCCATCACCTGGGGGCGGGACTTACTTCTAGAAATTTAGGCATGTCCATCACCTGGGGGCATGACTTGCTTCTAAGAATTTAGGCATGTCCATCACCTGGGGGTGAGACTCCCCTTGCTCTGGAAAGTCCGACAAACACATCACCCTTGGGCAGGGCTTTACTTCACCTATCATGAAGACAAGACGGCGCCAGTTAGACCCGGTATCCAAATTTCACAAATATCCCTAGGTTGATATTTCTCCACCTCGTGTGTCTGGAATATTCAGTGGAAGACGCATGTCGTGCACATGAATCATTTTATTTCATCATTGGTGTAGACGATTCCAGGGTAGATATTGCAGTGGGGTTGGGGAGTGAGGAAGAGCCGGGATGCCAAGGTCAATGGGAAATGAGGAAATCACAATCTCAGGGGTGAGACAATTTTCAGTCCTGGGTGGAGTTAGAAAAGAGCACAGGAGGGGCCGCCGAGGGGGAAGGGGGCGTCCATAGGGATGGGGGACCCAGTGTCTGGGGGAAGGGGGCGTCCAATAGGGATGGGGGACCCAGTGTCTGGATCAAATCCCCTCCACTCGGACGCCGACATCCATTTAGTCACCCGAGACAGAACAGTTCCTGAATATTTTATGTATTTATTCCTTACTCACCTCATCATATGTGCAGTCATCTGTAAGAGAGAAGAAAAGAGAGAAATTGAGTTTGAGCCATGTGTAGCCCTCCAGGAAGCATGAGAGACGCGAGAGGAAGCTCCCAGGGCCCTGGGTTCCATAGCCTCACAGGGCGACCTTACCATCTCCGGTGATGCGCACAGGTTCCTCCACAATTCCATTATCCCCAAGAACCTTCTGGAACTCCACCGTGTCCGCCTCACTCAGAATGGGTTCTCGACTTGGGGATGCAGGAGAAGGCAGGGGAAATGGATGCACGTTAGACTGCCTGGAATTTCACTCAATGTCACCGTGAGCTTCCACAGGTTGGGGGGATGGTTGGCACCCACCCAGCGCCATGATGGTGTAGGTGTCGCCGCTCGAGCTTCCCGAGGGTCGGTTGATGAAGCGCAGGAGCAGCAAGCTGTCACTCACTTGGATGAGATCTAGAATGTTCGGTGGAGGGACTTTGGCATCATCCTTGCTATGGCGCGGTTCCCACTCGGATTTCGTTGGCACTGTTGGCAGGGAAGATGGGATAAACTTTCATGGGATTCATGAAGTATACCAGCAGGGCCGGGCCCTCATTCTATAGGTCACTGAACCTGTCAGTCAAGTCCCTGTCCCATCTCAGGTCCAGAAGGTGTTTAGGGCACGGGGCCATGCAGCAGGACTCAGCCCAGGTCGGGTAGATGTGGTTCAATTGCCTTTCCATTTCGTGGATCACGGAACGACAGTACCCCTGGTAGCTGGCAGAGGAGAGAGCGCAGGGAGCCGATGGGGGACCCCCTCGCCTGGGACCCCCTCTGTGCTGCCTGTGTCCCATGAGAGGGTTGGAGTCCCGGGGGCCATCATGTCATCGTGTGTAACAACGGTGATTGCTGGGAAGCTCTGGGAAAGGAAATTCATGTCCCACCCTCACTTCAGGGAGACGGGTGATGGGTGTGCATGAGTTTCTAGAGGAATGGAAGTCCTGTCCCCTGGTGACTGGCATGCCTGAGTTTCTACAGGAAGGGAAGTCCCGCCCCTAGATAATGCAATGTGACTGCGCACCGCCACCACCTAGAATAGGAGGTCTCCGTTCCTGTCCACCCAGGCACCGCACGACAGTACCTGTAGTCAAACCACAGCCAAATGTCAACAAGGTTGTAGTGGAATTGAATACATAGGGGCTTGTAGAGTCGCAGGTAATTCTCGTCGCGGAACTCCTCCAGTTCATTGCTGGCGGTGAAGACATGGTACCAGAGGCCAACGGTCTGCATGGGGACACAAGGGGAATGGGGGATCCAGGGGTGGACGTGGTTGGGTGGGGAAGATGGCTCCCTGCACCTCATCCACCTCCCGCCCAATGTCCTCTCAACAGGGCCGAATTCCCTTGTTCCCAAAAAGGACGGCTTGAGCCCAAGTCTAAAGGCCTATTGGATGGCGGGACACATTCAAACCTGGAAGGAAAGTTCCAGAAACATGCAGAAAATTAGAGAAAGGAAACCTGAGGAGTGAGGGGATGGACACAATGGTGATCCTCCTTCTTCAATAGAGTGGAGACCCCCCATAAATGCTCCTTCAATAGAATGGCGACCCACCCAGATATCTTCATTCATCAATGAAATGGCGACCCACCCAGAGTCCCATCCACCCTTGTACCTTATTGTTGTCAATCAAGGGTAATAGATCCTGGGCTGCAAAGCTGAGCACAAGAACCAGGTAAAGCCCAAGAACCTGCATGATCCCCATGGCTTCTCTTTCCTGGGGATGTGAAAGTCTGCAATGGCGTCCCCATTTTCATCTCCCGAACTGTGGGCAGGGCCTGGTGGAGGAGTCATCGCGGGCAGGCCAAGAGAAAGTTGGGCCTGTTGACATTGATGTGTGGATGTCCTGTCATATCACAGGCGCAATGAAGCATGATTTCCAGTTCAATGATCCCATCCACCATCTGGTTCCAGGAATCTGATTTTATGGTGGATGCACTGGGCATGGATTCCGAGACCAGGTGATGTGTGAGGTTGGGAGTTCAATTTTCACCCTGATGGATTGATTGATGGTTGGTTGGATAGACAAATTGATGTATAGAGAGATAGAGGTATAGATAGATATGTAGACACACAGACACCCAGATAGAGAGATGGAGAGACGGACGGATGGAGGTAAGAAGGACGGACAGAGAGGTGGGTGCTTGGGTGGATGGTTGGATAGATGGGATGTTGGATGGAGGGGCACATGCATTGGGTGGATGGTTAGATAATGGACAGATAGATAGATAGATAGATAGATAGATAGATAGATAGATAGATAGATGGGAGACAGGCTGGTGGAAGAATGGGGGGATGGGTGATGGATGGGTGCATAGTTAGATGGATAGAAGTTTAGATTGTTGGAACAATGGACTGATGGCCCAATGGAAAGGTGTATGGGTGTATGGGTGGGTGAATGGATGGGTGGGTAGGTTGATGGGTGGGTGGATGATTGCATAGGCGGATGGATGGGTTAATGGCTGGGTGGATGAGTTGGTGGATGGCTGGGTGGATGGATGACTGGATAGCTGCGTGGGTGGGTGATTGGTGGATTAATTGGTCAGTGGATGGTTGGGTGGGTGGATGGATGGGTGGATGGGTGGATGGATGGATGGGTGGATGGGTAGTTGGATGGATGGGTGCATTGATGGGTGGATGGGTGGGTGGATGGGTGGGTGGATGGGTATTTGGATGGATGGGTGCACGGATGGGTGGATGGGTGGGTGGAGGGATGGGTGTTTGGATGGGTGGGTTGGGGATGGACCGTTGGATTTGTGAATGGGTGGATGTGTGGAATGATGGATGGGTGGATGGGTGCCAGGGTTGGGGAGTGGGTAGATAAATAAATGGTTGGTCTGTAGATAGATATTGATATATTTACATATCCATTGCTATCACATAAAGCAGGAGGACATACTGGAATGCAAGCCACCTCTAAACACCCCCAGGAAGTGACCATCATGATTTTCCATCACTGCACTGCACAACCCGGCTATGCAACGAGGTTCTCTCCCCGACTGACCCACAAATAAGGGGATTTTTTTCAAAAAACTCAGTGCCATGACTGAGGGAAATGAAGGAGTGAATTCTCCACGGTGAGGCCCTAGAGGCTCCTGGCCTGTCACTTCAGCTGGAAAAACTGGAAGGCCTTGCTGCTGTGCCCTTTAAGCTTCGTTACCCAATTGGGCAACCGAGTGGAAAAATAAATAAAATGAAATATATCCAGTGCAATAAGGAAATAAAAATATTAGTTAGAACTGGGTGCTGAGCTCCTCACCCGGCCTAGATTCCCATCATCCTCTAGATTCTGACACCATTGGCCCCAGGCCTGGCCTTGCCAACCAGGAAAAGGAAGTTGGGGTACAGGGGCTGAGGATGGGGGTTCCCCTCCTCCTCCTCCTTCTGCTGTGCGTGGCCACCAGCAAGAATTAGTACCTGTCGGTCAGGTTGGAAGTGAGCCTCACCCCACTGAGTTCCCGGGGTTCCCCCCAATCCCGTGGAGTGCCCGGCAGGAAGGAGGGCTTGAGGGCTAAGTCTATATGAATGGGTGGTTGAATAACTGAGGGAATGAGGAGTGGACAAATGTTATGGAGGAAGGAACCAAAAAAGGATGGAAGGAAGGAAAGAGAGAGGAAGGGAGGGAAAAATGAAAGCATGGAGGGAATGAAGGCATAAACAAGGATGGTGATTGGAGGAAGGAAGGAAAGGAGAAGGGAGGGAAGTAAGGAAGGAGGGAAGGAAGGAAAGAAGAAGACAAGGAAGCAAAGAGGGAAAGAGGGAAGGATGTAGGGAAGGAAGCTAGGTGGGAAGAAAAGGAGGGAGGTAGAGAGGGAAGGAAGGATGGATGGATGGAAGGATGGAGGGAAAGAAGGGAAGGAAGGGGCTGGGGATATAGCCTAGTGGCAAGAGTGCCTGCCTCGGATACACGAGGCCCTAGGTTCGATTCCCCAGCACCACATATACAGAAAACGGCCAGAAGCGGCGCTGTGGCTCAAGCGGCAGAGTGCTAGCCTTGAGCGGGAAGAAGCCAGGGACAGTGCTCAGTCCCTTTGTCCAAGGCCCAGGAATGGCCAAAAAAAGAAAAAAAAAAGAAAGAAGGGAAGGAAGGATGGAAGGAGGGAGGTTTGGAATGAGGGAAGAAAGGAAAGAAGAAGAGAAGGAAGCAAAGAAGGAAAGCAATGTAGGAAGGAAGGAAGGAGTGAGGGAAGGATGGAGGGAAGGAAGTTAGGAGGGAAGAAAAGAAGAAGGGAGGTAGGGAGGGAAGGAAGGAAGGATGGATGGAAGGAAGGAGGGAAGGAAGGAAGGAGGGAAGGAAGGATGGATGAAAGGAAGGAAAGGGGGTAGGACGGAGGGCAGGAATAGAGGAAGGAGGAAAGTAAGGAAGGAGGGAAGGAGGGAAGTAAGGAGTTAGGGAGGGAGGAAAGGAAGGAAGGAGGGAGTAAAGGAAGTAGGAAGGAAGAAAAGAAGGGAGGAGGTTGGAGGGAAGGAAGAAGGGAAGAAGGGAGGCAAAGAAGCAGGAAAGGAAGGAGGGACGACTGGAAAGATGGACGGATGAAGCAGGGAAGGATGGAAGGACAGAAGAAATGACAAGGGGTTCATGGGTAATTGCTTCTCTTCCCACCCCCACTCCTGGGTCCCGCAACTATGAAGATGGCGCTGGGCATCTTTCCCACATTGGAAATTAATAAATGCTTACGCAAATAAATAAATAAAAATTGATTCCCTCCATTCAAGTAATTCAGGCATGTCCATCTCCAGGGGCGGGACTACCCTTCCTCTAGGAACTCAGGCATGTCTATCACCTGGGGGCGGGACTTCCCTTCTTGTAGGGAATCAGTCACATCCATCAGCTGGGGGCAGGACTTCCCTTCCTGTAGGGGATCTGTCACATCCATCACCTGGGAGCGGGACTTCCCTTCCTCTAGGATTCTAGGCCTACCATCACCTGGGGGTGGGACTTTCCTTCCCATAGAAACCCAGACCTGCCCATCACCTAGGGCCTGGACTTCCTTTTCTCCATGAACTCAAGCATGTCCATCACTTGGAGGCGGGACTTCCCTTCTTCCATTCACTCAGGCACGCCCATCACCTATGTAGGGAATGAGGGAAGAAAGGAGAGACGAAAGAAAGGACAGAGGGAAGGAAGAAGGAGGAGAAAAGAAGGAGGAAGGAATGAAGGAAAGAAGAAAGCAAAGTGGGCAGGGAAGAGGGAAGGAGGGAGGGAGGAAAGGAAGAAATGAGGAAAAGAATGAGGGAGGAGGGTGGGAAGGGAGAGGAAAGTTAGCAAGGATGGAAGGAAGGAAAGAAGGAGGGAAGGAAGGGATGTGGGAAGAAAGGGAAAAAGGAAGGAAGGAGGGAAAGAGGGAAGGGAGACAGTAGTGAAGGAAGGAAAGAAAGAGGGAAGGAAAGTTGGAAGGAGTTAGATAAGGAGGAAAGTAAGAAAGAAGGGAAAGAATGAAGGAGGTTATTTGGGAAGGAAGGAGGAAGGAAACACAGAAGGTAGGAGAGAAGGAAGGAAGAAAAGACTTAAGGAAAGTAGGAGGGAAGAAATGGAGGAAGGAAGCAGAGAAGCAAGAAGGGAATGAAGGAAGGAGGGAAGGAACATAGAACAGAAGGAGGGAAGGAAGGAAGAAAGGAAGGTGGGAAGGAAGGAAAGAGGCAACGCAGAAAGGAGGGAAGAACAGAGGAAAGGAGGGAAGGAATTGAGGAAGGAAAGAAGGAAGGAAGGAACATAAGAAAGGAAAAAAGGATGACTGGAAGGAAGGGGAAAAGAAACAAAAGGAACAATGGAAGGAAAGAAGGAGGAAGAAAGAGGAAGGAAGGAGGGAATCAAGAAGGGAAGGAAGGGAGGAAGGAGAGTAGGAAGGATGGAAAGAAGTTGGGAAGGAAGGAAGGATGGAAGGAGGGAAGGAAAGCTGGAAGAAAGGAAGGGGGTAGGGAAGGAAGCAAGAACGGACAAGAGAAGAATGGAGGGAAGGAAGTGTAAAAAGAAGGAAGGATTGATGGAAGGAGGGAGAGAAGGAAGGAATGAGGGTTGAAAAGGAGGTAAGGCAGAAAGGAGGGAAGGATAGAAGAAAGGAGTGTAGGAATTGAGGACAGGAGGAAGAAAGGAAGGAAGGCAGAAATATATGAAGGAAGGAAGGAATGAAGGAAGAGCTGTGCCCAATGCTGATGTGGAGAGAGAGGAGAGAGCGAGAGATTGAGAGAGAGAGAGAGAGAGAGGTGGAATCATGAGCAACAAGATGGCCCATGGAGGCTGATAGAGTCCTTGCGTTCTCCTCCGAGGCCAGTGCAGGCCTTTGCACACCCTACAAAGAACAATCCAGGCCTTACATACAACAGTGAACCCAATATAGGCCTTACACACTCCAGTGGCAGCAACACACACCTTTGCACAACCTACTGAGGCCAATGCAGACCTTGCACACCCCACTGAGGTCAAATTAGGCCCTTGCCCACATGCTTCCGGGCAAGTGGACGCTTTGCACAATCCACCAACGCCAATCCAGGCAATGTACACCCCACAGAATACATTACAGGCCTTGCGTACTCCACTGAAGCCAAATGCAGTCCCTTTGCACACCCCACCGAGGCCAATACAGGTTTTGCGCTCCCCACTGAGTGCAATACAGGACAATGTGCACCCTACTGAGGCCAACATAGGAATTTTGCCCACCATCCAGGACTTGCGAGACCCCCTGAGGTCATTTTGTTGTTTACGTGCTCCACTGACAACCAATGCAGGCCTTACACACTCCAGTGAGGGAAATGCAAGCCTTTGCACACCCTACTGAGAGCAATCAGGTCCTTGCATATTCCACCAGAGAAACCACAGGCGTTGAATGGTCTCCTGAGGGCAACACAGTCGATTGCACACCCCACTGTAGCTGATGCGGTCCCTAAAGGCCCCTATGTGGCTAGTACAGGCCGTAACTTCTCCTGTGAGAGCAATACAAATATTTGCACACCCCAATGAGGACAATAGAGCCTTTGCATGCCCCACAGACACCGTTGCAGGCCTTACACACTCCCCTGAAATGGATCTGCAATTTGCATAGTGCACCAAGCTCCAACACATACCTTTTGCACACCCCACTGATGTTAAGAACAAGCTGTGTCCATTCCCCACTGAGGCCAGAAGTGGCCTTGCACACTCCACTGATGCCAAAGCAGGCTTTCATTCTCCCCTGAGGCCAAACACACTTTTGTGCACACCCCACTGAGGGCAATTCAGGGATTGTCCTCCCTACTGAGGGCAATAGAGACCTTTCCAAACCAACACTGAGACCAGTGCAGGCCTTTGCATGCCCCATTGAGACCAACACATGTCTTGCATGGTCCACTGATGCACTGCATGGTCCTTTGTGCATCCCACTGAGGTCTCATGCAGACATTGTCAAGCTCCTCTGAGGCATGTAACGAACTTGTGGTCCCCACTGACTCCAGCATAGGCCTTTCCACAGCCCACCGAGTCCAATACAGGATGGTGAGGGTAATCCAGGGCTTGGAAAACCCCACTGAGGCCAATAAAAGCGTTTGTACACCCCACTGAGGCCGATAAAACCTTATGGGTTCTGCTGAGGCTAATGCTGGCCTTGAATTCTGTGGTGAGGTCCATGCTGACAGTGCACACTCCAGCGATGGCAACACAAGTCTTTGCACACCCCACTGACAGAAATGTGGTCCTTGCATGTCTCATAGGGGACAAATACAGGCCTTTGTGTACCCCACAGAGCCCTGTGCAGGCCTTGCGTGTTCCACTGAGTCCACTGCAGGCTTTGTACAGTCCACCGAAGCCAAACAGGCATTTTCACTCCCAGCTGAGGCCAATACAGGTGCAGAAGGCATCACTGAGGCCAATATAGGCCTTGCACACTCCAGAGAGCAATACAAGCCTTTGCCCAATAAACTGAGGTCACTACAGGACTTGCTTAGCCTACTAACACCAACTACAGTCCCTTTCCATACCCTACTGAGGTCAAGGGCAGGCATTGCACACACCTTTCTTACATGGGTAGCTGCCTTGCACACTCCACGGACACCAATCTAGGCCTTTCTACACCCCACTGAATAGAATAAGAGACTTGCATACTCCACTGAAGCCCAAAATAATACCTTTGCATACCCCACTGTGGGCAATGCAGGCTTTGTCCCATCGCCTGGGGGCAGGATTTCCCTTCCTCTGGGAAGTCAGGCATGCTCATCACCTAGGGGCTGGACTTGCCTTCCTCTAGGAACTCAGGCACATCCACCAGGGATGGGGTGTTGGATTTACCTTCCTGTAGGCACTCAGGCCTGCCCATCACGTGGAGGCGGGACTTACTACTAGGAATTTAGGCATGTCCATCACCCGGAGTGGGACTTCCTGCCTCTAGTAGTTCATGTAGGACCAAAAACTAAGAGCTGACCTCCATTCCTCTAGGAACTCATGCATGCCCATCC
>NW_025956825.1:0-38288 GCF_023159225.1 Perognathus longimembris pacificus | reverse complement strand
TGGATTGTGGTGAGGGAACAAGAAAAAAGCTCATTTGGGACCTGCACTTACGAAGGGGTAGGCAGCTGTATATCAGGGAGTATCCCTTCTGAGAATAAAAACAGCAGGAGCTTGTTAAGGTAATTACCCAGGGGAAAGGATAATGTACTGGGAACTCCTCAGAAGAATCTGACTTGTGGTGAGGGGAGAGAGATAAAAGCTCATTTAGGAACGACATGAAAATGCTGCATACGTTGCTGTTTATCAGTAAATATCTCCACTGAGATTAAGAAAAGCAGTAGCTTAATAAATTAAGTACTTCCTGGTATGGTTACTGTACTGGTAACTCCCCAAAAGAATCTGGATTGTGGTGAGGGGGACCTGCACTTAGAAGGGGGTAGGCAGCTGTATATCAGGGAGTATCCCTTCTGAGAATAAAAACAGCTTGAGCTTTTTAAGGCAATTACACAGGGGAAAGGATAATGTACTGGAAACTCCTCAGAAGATTCTGATTTGTGGTGAGGGGAGAGAGATAAAAGCTCATTAGGAACGACATGAACATGCTGCGTAGGTAGCTGTTTATCAGTAAATATCTCCACTGAGATTAAGAAAAGCAGTAGCTTAATAAATTAAGTACTTCCTGGTATGGTTACTGTACTGGTAACTCCCCAAAAGAATCTGGATTGTGGTGAGGGAACAGAGAATAAAGCTCATTTAAGACCTGCACTTATGAAGGAGGTAGGCAGCTGTATATCAGGGAGTATCCCTTCTGAGAATAAAAACAGCTGGAGCTTGTTAAGGTAATTACACAGGGGAAAGGATAATGTACTGGGAACTCCTCAGAAGAATCTGATTTGTGGTGAGGGGAGAGAGATAAAAGCTCATTTAGGAACGACATGAAAATGCTGCATAGGTAGCTGTTTTTCTGTAAATATCTCCACTGAGATTAAGAAAAGCAGTAGCTTAATAAATTAAGTACTTCCTGGTATGGTTACTGTACTGGTAACTCCCCAAAAGAATCTGGATTGTGGTGAGGGAACAGAGAAAAAAGCTCATTTAGGACCTGCACTTACGAAGGGGGTAGGCTGCTGTATATCAGGGAGTAAAACTTCTGAGAATAAAAACAGCTGGAGCTTATTAAGGTAATTACACAGGGGAAAGGATAATGTACTGGGATCTCCTCAGAAGAATCTGACTTGTGGTGAGGGGAGAGAGATAAAAGCTCATTTAGGAACGACATGAACATGCTGCGTAGGTAGCTGTTTATCAGTAAATATCTCCACTGAGATTAAGAAAAGCAGTAGCTTAATAAATTAAGTAATTCCTGGTATGGTTACTGTACTGGTAACTCCTCAAAAGAATCTGGATTGTGGTGAGGGAACAGAGAAAAAAGCTCATTTAGGACCTGCACTTACGAAGGTGGTAGGCAGCTGTATATCAGGGAGTAAACCTTCTGAGAATAAAAACAGCTGGAGCTTCTTAAGGTAATTACACAGGGAAAGGATAATGTACTTGGAACTCCTCTTAAGAATCTGATTTGTGGTGAGGGGAGAGAGATAAAAGCTCATTTAGGAACGACATGAACATGCTGCGTAGGTAGCTGTGTATCAGTAAATATCTCCACTGAGATTAAGAAAAGCAGTAGCTTAATAAATGAAGTACTTCCTGGTATGGTTACTGTACTGGTATCTCCCCAAAAGAATCTGATTTGTGGTGAGGGGAGAGAGATAAAAGTTCATTTATGAACGACATGAACATGCTGCGTAGGTAACTGTTTATCAGTAAATATCTCCTATGAGTATATGAAAAGCAGTAGCTTAATAAATTAAGTACTTCCTGGTATGGTTACAGTACTGGTAACTCCCCAAAAGAATCTGGATTGTAGTGAGGGAACAGAGAAAAAAGCTCATTTAGGACCTGCATTTACGAAGGTGGTAGGCAGCTGTACATCAAGGGAGTATGGCTTCTGAGAATAAAAACAACTGGAGCTTGTTAAGGTAATTACACAGGGGAAAGGATAATGTACTGGGAACACCTCAGAAGAATCTGATTTGTGGTGAGGGGGAGAGAGATAAAAGCTCATTTAGGAACGACATGAACATGCTGCGTAGGTAGCTGTTTATCAGTAAATATCTCCACTGATATTAAGAAAAGAAGTAGTTTAATAAATTAAGTAATTCCTGGTATGGTTACTGTACTGGTAACTCCCCAAAAGAATCTGGATTGTGGTGAGGGAACAGAGAAAAAAGCTCATTTAGGACCTGCACTTACGAAGGGGGTAGGCAGCTGTATATTAGGGAGTAAACCTTCTGAGAATAAAAACAGGTGGAGCTTGTTAAGGTAATTACACAGGGGGAAAGGATAATGTACTTGGAACTCCTCAGAAGAATCTGATTTGTGATGAGGGGAGAGAGATAAAAGCTCATTTAGGAACGACATGAACATGCTGCCTAGGTAGCTGTTTATCAGTAAATATCTCCACTGAGATTAAGAAAAGCAGTAGCTTAATAAGTTAAGTACTTCCTGGTATGGTTACTGTACTGGTAACTCCCCAAAAGAATCTGGATTGTGGTGAGGGAAGAGAGAAAAAAGCTCATTTAGGACCTGCACTTACGAAAGGGGTAGGCAGCTGTATATCAGGGAGTAAACCTTCTGAGAATAAAAACAGCTGTAGCTTGTTAAGGTAATTACACAGGGGAAAAGTTAATGTACTTGGAACTCCTCTTAAGAATCTGATTTGTGGTGAGGGGAGAGAGATAAAAGCTCATTTAGGAACGACATGAACATGCTGCGTACGTAACTGTTTATCAGTAAATATCTCCACTGAGATTAAGAAAAGCAGTAGCTTAATAAATTAAGTACTTCCTGGTATGGTTACTGTACTGGAAACTCCCAAAAAGAATCTGGATTGTGCTGAGGGAACAGAGAAAAAAGCTCATTTAGGACCTGCACTTACGAAGGGGGTAGGCAGCTGTATATCAGGGAGTAAACCTTCTGAGAATAAAAACAGCTGGAGCTTGTTAAGGTAATTACACAC
Organism: Perognathus longimembris pacificus; assembly: GCF_023159225.1. Taxonomy (NCBI): domain Eukaryota; kingdom Metazoa; phylum Chordata; class Mammalia; order Rodentia; family Heteromyidae; genus Perognathus; species Perognathus longimembris. The sequence continues at coordinate 35,272 of NW_025956825.1, read as the reverse complement.
CTGAAAAGATAATGTACTTGGAACTCCTCTGAAGAATCTGATTTGTGGTGAGGGGAGAGAGATAAAAGCTCATTTAGGAACGACATGAACATGCTGCGTAGGTAGCTGTTTATCAGTAAATATCTCCACTGAGATTAAGAAAAGCAGTAGCTTAATAAATTAAGTACTTCCTGGTGTGGTTACTGTACTGGTAACTCCCCAAAAGAATCTGGATTGTGGTGAGGGAACAGAGAAAAAAGCTCATTAAGGACCTGCACTTACGAAGGGGTTAGCCAGCTGTATATCAGGGAGTAAACCTTCTGAGAATAAAAACAGCTGGAGCTTGTTAAGGTAATTACACAGGGGAAAGGATAATGTACTGGGAACTCCTCAGAAGAATCTGATTTGTGGTGAGGGGAGAGAGATAAAAGCTCATTTAGGAACGACATGAACATGCTGCGTTGGTAGCTGTTTATCAGTAAATATCTCCACTGAGTTTAAGAAAAGCAGTAGCTTAATAAATTAAGTACTACCTGGTATGGTTACTGTACTGGTAACTCCCCAAAAGAATCTGGATTGTGGTGAGGGAACAGAGAAAAAAGCTCATTTAGGACCTGCACTTACGAAGGGGGTAGGCAGCTGTATATCAGGGAGTAAACCTTCTGAGAATAAAGTCAGCTGGAGCTTGTTAAGGTAATTACACAGGGGAAAGGATAATGTACTGGGAACTCCTCAGAAGAATCTGATTTGTGGTGAGGGGAGAGAGATAAAAGCTCATTTAGGAACGACATGAACAGGCTGCGTAGGTAGCTGTTTATCAGTAAATATCTCCACTGAGTTTAAGAAAAGCAGTAGCTTAATAAATTAAGTACTACCTGGTATGGTTACTGTACTGGTAACTCCCCAAAAGAATCTGGATTGTGGTGATGGAACAGAGAAAAAAGCTCATTTAGGACCTGCACTTACGAAGGGGGTAGGCAGCTGTATATCAGGGAGTAAACCTTCTGAGAATAAAATCAGCTGGAGCTTGTTAAGGTAATTACACAGGGAAAGGATAATGTACTGGGAACTCCTCAGAAGAATCTGATTTGTGGTGACGGGAGAGAGATAAAAGCTCATTTAGCAACGACATGAACAGGCTGCATAGGTAGCTGTTTATCAGTAAATATCTCCACTGAGATTAAGAAAAGCAGTAGCTTAATAAATTAAGTACTTCCTGGTGTGGTTACTGTACTGGTAACTCCCCAAAAGAATCTGGATTGTTGTGAGGGAACAGAGAAAAAAGCTCATTTAGGACCTGCACTTATGAAGGGGGTAGGCAGCTGTATATCAGGGAGTAAACCTTCTGAGAATAAAAACTGCTGGAGCTTGTTACGGTAATTACACAGGGGAAAGGATAATGTACTGGGAACTCCTCAGAAGAATCTGATTTGTGGTGAGGGGAGATAGATAAAAGCTCATTTAGGAACGACATGAACATGCTGCGTAGGTAGCTGTTAATCAGTAAATATCTCCACTGAGATTAAGAAAAGCAGTAGCTTAATAAATTAAGTATTTCCTGGTATGGTTACTGTACGGTAACTCCCCAAAAGAATCTGGATTGTTGTGAGGGAACAGAGAAAAAAGCTCATTTAGGACCTGCACTTACGAAGGGGGTAGGCAGCTGTATATCAGGGAGTAAACCTTCTGAGAATAAAAACAGCTGGAGCTTGTTAAGGTAATTACACAGGGGAAAGGATAATGTACTGGGAATTCCTCAGAAGAATCTGATTTGTGGTGAGGGGAGAGAGATAAAAGCTCATTTAGGAATGACATGAAGAGGCTGCATAGGTAGCTGTTTATCAGTAAGTATCTCCACTGAGATTAAGAAAAGCAGTAGCTTAATAAATTAAGTACTTCCTGGTATGGTTACTGTACTGGTAACTCCCCAAAAGAATCTGGATTGTGGTGAGGGAACAGAGAAAAAAGCTCATTTAGGACCTGCACTTACGAAGGGGGTAGGCAGCTGTATATCAGGGAGTAAACCTTCTGAGAATAAAAACTGCTGGAGCTTGTTAAGGTAATTACACAGGGGAAAGGATAATGTACTGGGAACTCCTCAGAAGAATCTGATTTGTGGTGAGGGGAGAGAGCTAAAGCTCATTTAGGAACGACATGAACATGCTGCGTAGGTAGCTGTTTATCAGTAAATATCTCCAATGAGATTAAGAAAAGCAGTAGCTTAATAAATTAAGTACTTCCTGGTATGGTTACTCTACTGGTAACTCCCCAAAAGAATCTGGATTGTGGTGAGGGAACAGAGAAAAAAGCTCATTTAGGACCTGCACTTACGAAGGGGGTAGGCAGCTGTATATCAGGGAGTAAACCTTCTGAGAATAAAAACAGCTGAAGCTTGTTAAGGTAATTACACAGGGGAAAAGATAATGTACTTGGAACTCCTCTGAAGAATCTGATTTGTGGTGAGGGGAGAGAGATAAAAGCTCATTTAGGAACGACATGCACATGCTGCGTAGGTAGCTGTTTATCAGTAAATATCTCCACTGAGATTAAGAAAAGCAGTAGCTTAATAAATTAAGTACTTCCTGGTATGGTTACTGTACTGGTAACTCCCCAATAGAATCTGGATTGTGGTGAGGGAACAGAGAAAAAAGCTCATTTAGGACCTGCACTTACGAAGGGGGTAGGCAGCTGTATATCAGGGAGTAAACCTTCTGAGAAAAAAAACAGCTGGACCTTGTTAAGGTAATTACAGAGGGGAAAGGATAATGTACTGGGAACTCCAAAGAAGAATCTGATTTGTGGTGAGGGGAGAGAGATAAAAGCTCATTTAGGAACGACATGAACATGCTGCATAGGTAGCTGTTTATCAGTAAATATCTCCAATGAGTTTAAGAAAAGCAGTAGCTTAATAAATTAAGTACTTCCTGGTATAGTTACTGTACTGGTAACTCTCCCAAAGAATCTGGATAGTGGTGAGGGAAAAGAGAAAAAAGCACATTTAGGACTTGCACTTACGAAGGGGGTAGGCAGCTGTATATCAGGGAGTAAACCTTCTGAGAATAAAAACAGCTGGAGCTTGTTAAGGTAATTACACAGGGGAAAGGATAATGTACTGGGAACTCCAAAGAAGAATCTGATTTGTGGTGAGTGGAGAGAGATAAAAGCTCATTTAGGAACGACATAAACATGCTGCGTAGGTAGCTGTGTATCAGTAAATATCTCCACTGAGATTAAGAAAAGCAGTAGCTTAATAAATGAAGTACTTCCTGGTATGGTTACTGTACTGGTAACTCCCCAAAAGAATCTGGATTGTGGTGAGGGAACAGAGAAAAAAGCTCATTAAGGACCTGCACTTACGAAGGGGTTAGGCAGCTGTATATCAGGGAGTAAACCTTCTGAGAATAAATACAGCTGGAGCTTGTTAAGGTAATTACACAGGGGAAAGGATAATGTACGGAGAACTCCTCAGAAGAATCTGATTTGTGGTGAGTGGAGAGAGATAAAAGCTCATTTAGGAACGACATGAACATTCTGCGTAGGTAGCTGTTTATCAGTAAATATCTCCACTGAGTTTAAGAAAAGCAGTAGCTTAATAAATTAAGTACTACCTGGTATGGTTACTGTACTGGTAACTCCCCAAAAGAATCTGGATTGTGGTGATGGAACAGAGAAAAAAGCTCATTTAGGACCTGCACTTACGAAGGGGGTAGGCAGCTGTATATCAGGGAGTAAACCTTCTGAGAATAAAGTCAGCTGGAGCTTGTTAAGGTAATTACACAGGGGAAAGGATAATGTACTGGGAACTCCTCAGAAGAATCTGATTTGTGGTGAGGGGAGAGAGATAAAAGCTCATTTAGGAACGACATGAACAGGCTGCGTAGGTAGCTGTTTATCAGTAAATATCTCCACTGAGTTTAAGAAAAGCAGTAGCTTAATAAATTAAGTACTACCTGGTATGGTTATTGTACTGGTAACTCCCCAAAAGAATCTGGATTGTGGTGATGGAACAGAGAAAAAAGCTCATTTAGGCCCTGCACTTACGAAGCGGGTAGGCAGCTGTTAATCAGGGAGTAAACCTTCTGAGAATAAAATCAGCTGGAGCTTGTTAAGGTAATTACACAGGGAAAGGATAATGTACTGGGAACTCCTCAGAAGAATCTGATTTGTGGTGAGGGGAGAGAGATAAAAGCTCATTTAGGAACGACATGAACAGGCTGCATATGTAGCTGTTTATCAGTAAGTATCTCCACTGAGATTAAGAAAAGCAGTAGCTTAATAAATTAAGTACTTCCTGGTATGGTTACTGTACTGGTAACTCACCAAAAGAATCTGGATTGTTGTGAGGGAACAGAGAAAAAAGCTCATTTAGGATCTGCACTTATGAAGGGGGTAGGCAGCTGTATATCAGGGAGTAAACCTTCTGAGAATAAAAACAGCTGGAGCTTGTTAAGGTAATTACACAGGGGAAAGGATAATGTACTGGGAACTCCTCAGAAGAATCTGATTTGTGGTGAGGGGAGAGAGATAAAAGCTCATTTAGGAACGACATGAACATGCTGCGTAGGTAGCTGTTTAACAGTAAATATCTCCACTGAGATTAAGAAAAGCAGTAGCTTAATAAATTAAGTACTTCCTGGTATGGTTACTGTACGGTAACTCCCCAAAAGAATCTGGATTGTGGTGAGGGAACAGAGAAAAAAGCTCATTTAGGACCTGCACTTACGAAGGGGGTAGGCAGCTCTATATCAGGGAGTAAACCTTCTGAGAATAAAAACAGCTGGAGCTTGTTAAGGTAATTACACAGGGGAAAGGATAATGTACTGGGAATTCCTCAGAAGAATCTGATTTGTGGTGAGGGGAGAGTGCTAAAGCTCATTTAGGAACGACATGAACATGCTGCATAGGTAGCTGTTTATCAGTAAATATCTCCACTGAGATTAAGAAAAGCAGTAGCTTAATAAATTAAGTACTTCCTGGTATGGTTACTCTACTGGTAACTCCCCAAAAGAATCTGGATTGTGGTGAGGGAACAGAGAAAAAAGCTCATTTAGGACCTGCACTTACGAAGGGGGTAGGCAGCTGTATATCAGGGAGTAAACCTTCTGAGAATAAAAACAGCTGGAGCTTGTTAAGGTAATTACACAGGGGAAAAGATAATGTACTTGGAACTCCTCTGAAGAATCTGATTTGTGGTGAGGGGAGAGAGATAAAAGCTCATTTAGGAACGACATGAACATGATGCGTAGGTAGCTGTTTATCAGTAAATATCTCCACTGAGATTAAGAAAAGCAGTAGCTTAATAAATTAAGTACTTCCTGGTACCGTTACTGTACTGGTAACTCCCCAAAAGAATCTGGATTGTGGTGAGGGAACAGAGAAAAAAGCTCATTTAGGACCTGCACTTACGAAGGGGGTAGGCAGCTCTATATCAGGGAGTAAAACTTCTGAGAATAAAAACAGCTGGAGCTTGTTAAGGTAATTACAGAGGGGAAAGGATAATGTACTGGGAACTCCAAAGGAGAATCTGATTTGTAGTTAGTGGAGAGAGATAAAAGCTCATTTAGGAACGACATGAACATGGTGCATAGGTAGCTGTTTATCAGTAAATATCTCCAATGAGTTTAAGAAAAGCAGTAGCTTATGAAATTAAGTACTTCCTGGTATGGTTACTGTACTGGTAACTCCCCAAAAGAATCTGCATTGTGGTGAGGGAACAGAGAAAAAAGCTCATTAAGACCTGTGCTTACTAAGGGGGTAGGCAGCTGTATATCAGGGAGTATCCCTTCTGAGAATAAAAACAGCTGGAGCTTGTTAAGGTAATTACACAGGGTAAAGGATAATGTACTGGGAACTCCTCAGAAGAATCTGATTTGTGGTGAGGGGAGAGAGATAAAAGCTCATTTAGGAACGACATGAACATGCTGCATAGGTAGCTGTTTATCAGTAAATATCTCCCCTGAGATTAAGTAAAGCAGTACCTTAATAAATTAAGTACTTCCTGGTATGGTTACTGTACTGGTAACTCTCCCAAAGAATCTGGATAGTGGTGAGGGAAAAGAGAAAAAAGCACATTTAGGACTTGCACTTGGTAGGCAGCTGTATATCAGGGAGTAAAACTTCTGAGAATAAAAACAGCTGGAGCTTGTTAAGGTAATTACACAGGGGAAAGGATAATGTACTGGGAACTCCAGAGAAGAATCTGAATTGTGGTGAGGGGAGAGAGATAAAAGCTCATTTAGGAACGACATGAACATGCTGCATAGGTAGCTGTTTATCAGTAAATATATCCACTGAGATTAAGAAAAGCAGTAGCGTAATAAATTAAGTACTTCCTGGTATGGTTACTGTACGGTAACTCCCCAAAAGAATCTGGATTGTGGTGAGGGAACAGAGAAAAAAGCTCATTTAGGACCTGCACTTACGAAGGGGGTAGGCAGCTGTATATCAGGGAGTAAACCTTCTGAGAATAAAAACAGCTGGAGCTTGTTAAGGTAATTACACAGGGGAAAAGATAATGTACTTGGAACTCCTCTGAAGAGTCTGATTTGTGGTGAGGGGAGAGAGATAAAAGCTCATTTAGGAACGACATGAACATGCTGCGTAGGTAGCTGTATATCAGTAAATATCTCCACTGAGATTAAGAAAAGCAGTAGCTTAATAAATGAAGTACTTCCTGGTATGGTTACTGTACTGGTAACTCCCCAAAACAATCTGGATTGTGGTGAGGGAACAGAGAAAAAAGCTCATTAAGGACCTGCACTTACGAAGGGGATAGGCAGATGTATATCAGGGAGTAACACTTCTGAGAATAAAAACAGCTGGAGCTTGTTGAGGTAATTACACAGGGGAACGGATAATGTACTGAGAACTCCTCAGAAGAATCTGATTTGTAGTGAGGGGAGAGAGATAAAAGCTCATTTAGGAACGACATGAACATTTTGCGTAGGTAGCTGTTTATCAGTAAATATCTCCACTGAGTTTAAGAAAAGCAGTAGCTTAATAAATTAAGTACTACCTGGTATGGGTACTGTACTGGTAACTCCCCAAAAGAATCTGGATTGTGGTGATGGAATAGAGAAAAAAGCTCATTTAGGACCTGCACTTACGAAGGGGGTAGGCAGCTGTATATCAGGGAGTAAACCTTCTGAGAATAAAGTCAGCTGGAGCTTGTTAAGGTAATTACACAGGGGAAAGGATAATGTAATGGGAACTCCTCAGAAGAATCTGATTTGTGGTGAGGGGAGAGAGCTAAAGCTCATTTAGGAACGACATGAACATGCTGCGTAGGTAGCTGTTTATCAGTAAATATCTCCACTGAGATTAAGAAAAGCAGTAGCTTAATAAATTAAGTACTTCCTGGTATGGTTACTCTACTGGTAACTCCCCAAAAGAATCTGGATTGTGGTGAGGGAACAGAGAAAAAAGCTCATTTAGGACCTGCACTTACGAAGGGGGTAGGCAGCTGTATATCAGGGAGTAAACCTTCTGAGAATAAAAACAGCTGGAGCTTCTTAAGGTAATTACACAGGGGAAAAGATAATGTACTTGGAACTCCTCTGAAGAATCTGATTTGTGGTGAGGGGAGAGAGATAAAAGCTCATTTAGGAACGACATGAACATGCTGCGTAGGTAGCTGTTTATCAGTAAATATCTCCACTGAGATTAAGAAAAGCAGTAGCTTAATAAATTAAGTACTTCCTGGTATGGTTACTGTACTGGTAACTCCCCAAAAGAATCTGGAATGTGGTAAGGGAACAGAGAAAAAAGCTCATTTAGGACCTGCACTTAGGAAGGGGGTAGTCAGCTCTATATCAGGGAGTAAACCTTCTGAGAATAAAAACAGCTGGAGCTTGTTAAGGTAATTACACAGGGGAAAGGATAATGTACTGGGAACTCCAAAGAAGAATCTGATTTGTGGTGAGGGGAGAGAGATAAAAGCTCATTTAGGAACGACATGAACATACTGCATAGGTAGCTGTTTATCAGTAAATATCTCCACTGAGATTAAGAAAAGCAGTACCTTAATAAATTAAGTACTTCCTGGTATGGTTACTGTACTGGTAACTCTCCCAAAGAATCTGGATATTGGTGAGGGAAAAGAGAAAAAAGCACATTTAGGTCTTGCACTTACGAAGGGGGTAGGCAGCTGTATATCAGGGAGTAAAACTTCTGAGAATAAAAACAGCTGGAGCTTGTTAAGGTAATTACACAGGGGAAAGGATAATGTACTTGGAACTCCTCTGAAGAATCTGATTTGTGGTGAGGGGAGAGAGATAAAAGCTCATTTAGGAACGACATGAACATGCTGCATAGGTAGCTGTTTATCAGTAAATATCTACACTGAGATTAAGAAAAGCAGTAGCTTAATAAATTAAGTACTTCCTGGTATGGTTACTGTACGGTAACTCCCCAAAAGAATCTGGATTGTGGTGAGGGAATAGAGAAAAAAGCTCATTTAGGACCTGCACTTACGAATGGGGTAGGCAGCTGTATATCAGGGAGTAAAACTTCTGAGAATAAAAACAGCTGGAGCTTGTTAATATAATTACAAAGGGGAAAGGATAATGTACTGGGAATTTCTCAGAAGAATCTGATTTGTGGTGAGGGGAGAGAGATAAAAGCTCATTTAGGAACGACATGAACATGATGCGTAGGTAGCTGTTTATCAGTAAATATCTCCACTGAGATTAAGAAAAGCAGTAGCTTAATAAATTAAGTACTTCCTGGTACCGTTACTGTACTGGTAACTCCCCAAAAGAATCTGGATTGTGGTGAGGGAACAGAGAAAAAAGCTCATTTAGGACCTGCACTTACGAAGGGGGTAGGCAGCTCTATATCAGGGAGTAAACCTTCTGAGAATAAAAACAGCTGGAGCTTGTTAAGGTAATTACAGAGGGGAAAGGATAATGTACTGGGAACTCCAAAGGAGAATCTGATTTGTAGTTAGTGGAGAGAGATAAAAGCTCATTTAGGAACGACATGAACATGGTGCATAGGTAGCTGTTTATCAGTAAATATCTCCAATGAGTTTAAGAAAAGCAGTAGCTTATGAAATTAAGTACTTCCTGGTATGGTTACTGTACTGGTAACTCCCCAAAAGAATCTGCATTGTGGTGAGGGAACAGAGAAAAAAGCTCATTAAGACCTGTGCTTACTAAGGGGGTAGGCAGCTGTATATCAGGGAGTATCCCTTCTGAGAATAAAAACAGCTGGAGCTTGTTAAGGTAATTACACAGGGTAAAGGATAATGTACTGGGAACTCCTCAGAAGAATCTGATTTGTGGTGAGGGGAGAGAGATAAAAGCTCATTTAGGAACGACATGAACATGCTGCATAGGTAGCTGTTTATCAGTAAATATCTCCCCTGAGATTAAGTAAAGCAGTACCTTAATAAATTAAGTACTTCCTGGTATGGTTACTGTACTGGTAACTCTCCCAAAGAATCTGGATAGTGGTGAGGGAAAAGAGAAAAAAGCACATTTAGGACTTGCACTTGGTAGGCAGCTGTATATCAGGGAGTAAAACTTCTGAGAATAAAAACAGCTGGAGCTTGTTAAGGTAATTACACAGGGGAAAGGATAATGTACTGGGAACTCCAGAGAAGAATCTGAATTGTGGTGAGGGGAGAGAGATAAAAGCTCATTTAGGAACGACATGAACATGCTGCATAGGTAGCTGTTTATCAGTAAATATATCCACTGAGATTAAGAAAAGCAGTAGCGTAATAAATTAAGTACTTCCTGGTATGGTTACTGTACGGTAACTCCCCAAAAGAATCTGGATTGTGGTGAGGGAACAGAGAAAAAAGCTCATTAAGGACCTGCACTTACGAAGGGGATAGGCAGATGTATATCAGGGAGTAACCCTTCTGAGAATAAAAACAGCTGGAGCTTGTTGAGGTAATTACACAGGGGAACGGATAATGTACTGAGAACTCCTCAGAAGAATCTGATTTGTAGTGAGGGGAGAGAGATAAAAGCTCATTTAGGAACGACATGAACATTTTGCGTAGGTAGCTGTTTATCAGTAAATATCTCCACTGAGTTTAAGAAAAGCAGTAGCTTAATAAATTAAGTACTACCTGGTATGGGTACTGTACTGGTAACTCCCCAAAAGAATCTGGATTGTGGTGATGGAATAGAGAAAAAAGCTCATTTAGGACCTGCACTTACGAAGGGGGTAGGCAGCTGTATATCAGGGAGTAAACCTTCTGAGAATAAAGTCAGCTGGAGCTTGTTAAGGTAATTACACAGGGGAAAGGATAATGTAATGGGAACTCCTCAGAAGAATCTGATTTGTGGTGAGGGGAGAGAGCTAAAGCTCATTTAGGAACGACATGAACATGCTGCGTAGGTAGCTGTTTATCAGTAAATATCTCCACTGAGATTAAGAAAAGCAGTAGCTTAATAAATTAAGTACTTCCTGGTATGGTTACTCTACTGGTAACTCCCCAAAAAATCTGGATTGTGGTGAGGGAACAGAGAAAAAAGCTCATTTAGGACCTGCACTTACGAAGGGGGTAGGCAGCTGTATATCAGGGAGTAAACCTTCTGAGAATAAAAACAGCTGGAGCTTCTTAAGGTAATTACACAGGGGAAAAGATAATGTACTTGGAACTCCTCTGAAGAATCTGATTTGTGGTGAGGGGAGAGAGATAAAAGCTCATTTAGGAACGACATGAACATGCTGCGTAGGTAGCTGTTTATCAGTAAATATCTCCACTGAGATTAAGAAAAGCAGTAGCTTAATAAATTAAGTACTTCCTGGTATGGTTACTGTACTGGTAACTCCCCAAAAGAATCTGGAATGTGGTAAGGGAACAGAGAAAAAAGCTCATTTAGGACCTGCACTTAGGAAGGGGGTAGTCAGCTCTATATCAGGGAGTAAACCTTCTGAGAATAAAAACAGCTGGAGCTTGTTAAGGTAATTACACAGGGGAAAGGATAATGTACTGGGAACTCCAAAGAAGAATCTGATTTGTGGTGAGGGGAGAGAGATAAAAGCTCATTTAGGAACGACATGAACATGCTGCATAGGTAGCTGTTTATCAGTAAATATCTCCACTGAGATTAAGAAAAGCAGTACCTTAATAAATTAAGTACTTCCTGGTATGGTTACTGTACTGGTAACTCTCCCAAAGAATCTGGATATTGGTGAGGGAAAAGAGAAAAAAGCACATTTAGGTCTTGCACTTACGAAGGGGGTAGGCAGCTGTATATCAGGGAGTAAAACTTCTGAGAATAAAAACAGCTGGAGCTTGTTAAGGTAATTACACAGGGGAAAGGATAATGTACTTGGAACTCCTCTGAAGAATCTGATTTGTGGTGAGGGGAGAGAGATAAAAGCTCATTTAGGAACGACATGAACATGCTGCATAGGTAGCTGTTTATCAGTAAATATCTACACTGAGATTAAGAAAAGCAGTAGCTTAATAAATTAAGTACTTCCTGGTATGGTTACTGTACGGTAACTCCCCAAAAGAATCTGGATTGTGGTGAGGGAATAGAGAAAAAAGCTCATTTAGGACCTGCACTTACGAATGGGGTAGGCAGCTGTATATCAGGGAGTAAAACTTCTGAGAATAAAAACAGCTGGAGCTTGTTAATATAATTACAAAGGGGAAAGGATAATGTACTGGGAATTTCTCAGAAGAATCTGATTTGTGGTGAGGGGAGAGAGATAAAAGCTCATTTAGGAACGACATGAACATGCTGCGTAGGTAGCTGTGAATCAGTAAATATCTCCACTGAGTTTAAGAAAAGCAGTAGCTTAATACATTAAGTACTTCCTGGTATGGTTACTGTACTGGTAACTCCCCAAAAGAATCTGGATTGTGGTGAGGGAACAGAGAAAAAAGCTCATTTGGGACCTGCACTTACGAAGGGGTAGGCAGCTGTATATCAGGGAGTATCCCTTCTGAGAATAAAAACAGCAGGAGCTTGTTAAGGTAATTACCCAGGGGAAAGGATAATGTACTGGGAACTCCTCAGAAGAATCTGACTTGTGGTGAGGGGAGAGAGATAAAAGCTCATTTAGGAACGACATGAAAATGCTGCATAGGTTGCTGTTTATCAGTAAATATCTCCACTGAGATTAAGAAAAGCAGTAGCTTAATAAATTAAGTACTTCCTGGTATGGTTACTGTACTGGTAACTCCCCAAAAGAATCTGGATTGTGGTGAGGGGACCTGCACTTAGAGGGGGGTAGGCAGCTGTATATCAGGGAGTATCCCTTCTGAGAATAAAAACAGCTGGAGCTTTTTAAGGCAATTACACAGGGGAAAGGATAATGTACTGGAAACTCCTCAGAAGATTCTGATTTGTGGTGAGGGGAGAGAGATAAAAGCTCATTTAGGAAAGACATGAACATGCTGCGTAGGTAGCTGTTTATCAGTAAATATCTCCACTGAGATTAAGAAAAGCAGTAGCTTAATAAATTAAGTACTTCCTGGTATGGTTACTGTACTGGTAACTCCCCAAAAGAATCTGGATTGTGGTGAGGGAACAGAGAATAAAGCTCATTTAAGACCTGCACTTATGAAGGAGGTAGGCAGCTGTATATCAGGGAGTATCCCTTCTGAGAATAAAAACAGCTGGAGCTTGTTAAGGTAATTACACAGGGGAAAGGATAATGTACTGGGAACTCCTCAGAAGAATCTGATTTGTGGTGAGGGGAGAGAGATAAAAGCTCATTTAGGAACGACATGAAAATGCTGCATAGGTAGCTGTTTTTCTGCAAATATCTCCACTGAGATTAAGAAAAGCAGTAGCTTAATAAATTAAGTAATTCCTGGTATGGTTACTGTACTGGTAACTCCCCAAAAGAATCTGGATTGTGGTGAGGGAACAGAGAAAAAAGCTCATTTAGGACCTGCACTTACGAAGGGGGTAGGCTGCTGTACATCAGGGAGTAAAACTTCTGAGAATAAAAACAGCTGGAGCTTATTAAGGTAATTACACAGGGGAAAGGATAATGTACTGGAAACTCCTCAGAAGAATCTGATTTGTGGTGAGGTGAGAGAGATGAAAGTTCATTTAGGAACGAAATGAAAATGCTGCATAGGTAGCTGTTTATCAGTAAATATCTACACTGAGATTAAGAAAAGCAGTAGCTTAATAAATTAAGTACTTCCTGGTGTGGTTACTATACTGGTAACTCCCCAAAAGAATCTGGATTGTGGTGAGGGAACAGAGAAAAAAGCTCATTTAGGACCTCCACTTACGAAGTGGGTAGGCAGCTGTATATCAGGGAGTAAACCTTCTGAGAATAAAAACAGCTGGAGCTTGTTAAGGTAATTATACAGGGGAAAGGATAATGTACTGGGAAGTCCTCAAAGGATCTGATTTGTGGTGAGGGGAGAGAGATAAAAGTTCATTTATGAACGACATGAACATGCTGCGTAGGTAACTGTTTATCAGTAAATATCTCCACTGAGGTTAAGAAAAGCAGTAGCTTAATAAATTAAGTACTTCCTGGTATGGTTACTCTACTGGTAATTCCCCAAAGAATCTGGATTTTGGTGAGGGAACAGAGAAAAAAGCTCATTTAGGCCCTGCACTTACGAAGGGGGTAGGCAGCTTTATATCAGGGAGTATACCTTGTGAGAATAAAAACAGCTGGAGCTTGTTAAGGTAATTACACAGTGGAAAGGATAATGTACTGGGAACTCCTCAGAAGAATCTGATTTTTGGTGAGGGGAGAGAGATTAAAGCTCATTTAAGAACGACATGAAAATGCTGCGTAGGTAGCTGTTTATCAGTAAATATCTCCACTGAGATTAAGAAAAGCAGTACCTTAATACATTAAGTACATCCTGGTATGGTTACTGTAGTGGTAACTCCCCAAAAGAATCTGGATTGTGGTGAGGGAACAGAGAAAAAAGCTCATTTAGGACCTGCACTTACGAAGGGGGTAGGCAGCTGTACATCAGGGAGTATCCCTTCTGAGAATAAAAACCGCTGGATCTTGTTAAGGTAATTACACAGGGGAAAGGATAATGTACTGGGAACTCCTCAGAAGAATCTGATTGGTGGTGAGGGGAGAGAGATAAAAGCTCATTTACGAACGACAAGAACATGCTGCGTAGGTAGCTGTTTATCAGTAAATATCTCCACTGAGATTAAGAAAAGCAGTAGCTTAATAAATTAAGTACTTCCTGGTATGGTTACTGTACTGGTAACTCCCCAAAAGAATCTGGATTGTGGTGAGGGAACAGAGAAAAAAGCTCATTTAGGACCTGCACTTACGAAGGGGTAGGCAGCTGTATATCAGGGAGTAAACCTTCTGAGAATAAAAACAGCTGGAGCTTGTTAAGGAAATTACACAGGGGAAAGGATAATGTACTGGGAACTCCTCAGAAGAATCTGATTTGTGGTGAGGGGAGAGAGATTAAAGCTCATTTAGGAAAGACATGATCGTGCTGCGTAGGTAGCTGTTTATCAGTAAATATCTCCACTGAGATTAAGAAAAGCAGTAGCTTAATAAATGAAGTACTTCCTGGTATGGTTACTGTACTGGTAACTCCCCAAAAGAATCTGGATTGTGGTGAGGGAACAGAGAAAAAAGCTCATTTAGGACCTGCGCTTACGAAGCAGGTAGGCATCTCTATATCAGGGTGTATCCCTTCTGAGAATAAAAATAGCTGGAGCTTGTTAAGGTAATTATACAGGGGAGAGGATAATGTACTGGGAACTCCTCAGAAGAATCTGATTTGTGGTGAGGGGAGAGAGATAAAAGCTCATTTAGGAACGACATGAACATGCTGCGTAGGTAGCTGTTTATCAGTAAATATCTCCACTGAGAATAAGAAAAGCAGTAGCTTAATAAATTAAGTACTTCCTGGTATGCTCACTGTACTGGTAACTCCCCAAAAGAATCTGGATTGTGGTGAGGGAACAGAGAAAAAAGCTCATTTAAGACCTGCACTTACCAAGGGGGTAGGCAGCTGTATATCAGGGAGTATCACTTCTGAGAATAAAAACAGCTGGATCTTGTAAAGGTAATTACACAGGGCAAAGGATAATGTACTGGGAACTCCTCAGAAGAATCTGATTTGTGGTGGGGGAGAAAGATAAAAGCTCATTTAGGAACGACATGAAAATGCTGTATAGGTTGGTGTTTATCAGTAAATATCTCCACTGAGATTAAGAAAAGCAGTAGCTTAATAAATTAAGTAATTCCTGGTATGGTAACTGTACTGGTAACTCCCAAAAAGAGTCTGGATTGTGGTGAGGGAACAGAGAAAAAAGCTCATTTAGCACCTGCACTTACGAAGGGGTAGGCAGCTGTATATCAGGGAGTAAACCTTCTGAGAATAAAAACAGCTGGAGCTTGTTAAGGAAATTACACAGGGGAAAGGATAATGTACTGGGAACTTCTCAGAAGAATCTGATTTGTGGTGAGGGGAGAGAGATTAAAGCTCATTTAGGAAAGACATGAACATGCTGTGTAGGTAGCTTTTTATCAGTAAATATCTCCACTGAGATTAAGAAAAGCAGTAGCTTAATAAATGAAGTACTTCCTGGTATGGTTACTGTACTTGTAACTCCCCAAAAGAATCTGGATTGTGGTGAGGGAACAGCGAAAAAAGCTCATTTAGGACCTGCACTTACGAAGCAGTTAGGCATCCCTATATCAGGGAGTATCCCTTCTGAGAATAAAAACAGCAGGGGCTTGTTAAGGTAATTACACAGGGGAAAGGATAATGTACTGGAAACTCCTCAGAAGAATCTGATTTGTGGTGAGGGGAGAGAGATGAAAGTTCATTTAGGAACGAAATGAAAATGCTGCATAGGTAGCTGTTTATCAGTAAATATCTACACTGAGATTAAGAAAAGCAGTAGCTTAATAAATTAAGTACTTCCTGGTGTGGGTACTATACTGGTAACTCCCCAAAAGAATCTGGATTGTGGTGAGGGAACAGAGAAAAAAGCTCATTTAGGACCTCCACTTACGAAGTGTGTAGGCAGCTGTATATCAGGGAGTAAACCTTCTGAGAATAAAAACAGCTGGAGCTTGTTAAGGTAATTATACAGGGGAAAGGATAATGTACTGGGAAGTCCTCAAAGGATCTGATTTGTGGTGAGGGGAGAGAGATTAAAGTTCATTTATGAACGACATGAACATGCTGCGTAGGTAACTGTTTATCAGTAAATATCTCCACTGAGGTTAAGAAAAGCAGTAGCTTAATAAATTAAGTACTTCCTGGTATGGTTACTCTACTGGTAACTCCCCAAAAGAATCTGGATTGTGGTGAGGGAACAGAGAAAAAAGCTCATTTAGGCCCTGCACTTACGAAGGGGGTAGGCAGCTTTATATCAGGGAGTATACCTTGTGAGAATAAAAACAGCTGGAGCTTGTTAAGGTAATTACACAGTGGAAAGGATAATGTACTGGGAACTCCTCAGAAGAATCTGATTTTTGGTGAGGGGAGAGAGATTAAAGCTCATTTAAGAACGACATGAAAATGCTGCGTAGGTAGCTGTTTATCAGTAAATATCTCCACTGAGATTAAGAAAAGCAGTACCTTAATACATTAAGTACATCCTGGTATGGTTACTGTAGTGGTAACTCCCCAAAAGAATCTGGATTGTGGTGAGGGAACAGAGAAAAAAGCTCATTTAGGACCTGCACTTACGAAGGGGGTAGGCAGCTGTACATCAGGGAGTATCCCTTCTGAGAATAAAAACCGCTGGATCTTGTTAAGGTAATTACACAGGGGAAAGGATAATGTACTGGGAACTCCTCAGAAGAATCTGATTGGTGGTGAGGGGAGAGAGATAAAAGCTCATTTACGAACGACATGAACATGCTGCGTAGGTAGCTGTTTATCAGTAAATATCTCCACTGAGATTAAGAAAAGCAGTAGCTTAATAAATTAAGTACTTCCTGGTATGGTTACTGTACTGGTAACTCCCCAAAAGAATCTGGATTGTGGTGAGGGAACAGAGAAAAAAGCTCATTTAGGACCTGCACTTACGAAGGGGTAGGCAGCTGTATATCAGGGAGTAAACCTTCTGAGAATAAAAACAGCTGGAGCTTGTTAAGGAAATTACACAGGGGAAAGGATAATGTACTGGGAACTCCTCAGAAGAATCTGATTTGTGGTGAGGGGAGAGAGATTAAAGCTCATTTAGGAAAGACATGATCGTGCTGCGTAGGTAGCTGTTTATCAGTAAATATCTCCACTGAGATTAAGAAAAGCAGTAGCTTAATAAATGAAGTACTTCCTGGTATGGTTACTGTACTGGTAACTCCCCAAAAGAATCTGGATTGTGGTGAGGGAACAGAGAAAAAAGCTCATTTAGGACCTGCGCTTACGAAGCAGGTAGGCATCTCTATATCAGGGTGTATCCCTTCTGAGAATAAAAATAGCTGGAGCTTGTTAAGGTAATTATACAGGGGAGAGGATAATGTACTGGGAACTCCTCAGAAGAATCTGATTTGTGGTGAGGGGAGAGAGATAAAAGCTCATTTAGGAACGACATGAACATGCTGCGTAGGTAGCTGTTTATCAGTAAATATCTCCACTGAGAATAAGAAAAGCAGTAGCTTAATAAATTAAGTACTTCCTGGTATGCTCACTGTACTGGTAACTCCCCAAAAGAATCTGGATTGTGGTGAGGGAACAGAGAAAAAAGCTCATTTAAGACCTGCACTTACCAAGGGGGTAGGCAGCTGTATATCAGGGAGTATCACTTCTGAGAATAAAAACAGCTGGATCTTGTAAAGGTAATTACACAGGGCAAAGGATAATGTACTGGGAACTCCTCAGAAGAATCTGATTTGTGGTGGGGGAGAAAGATAAAAGCTCATTTAGGAACGACATGAAAATGCTGTATAGGTTGGTGTTTATCAGTAAATATCTCCACTGAGATTAAGAAAAGCAGTAGCTTAATAAATTAAGTAATTCCTGGTATGGTAACTGTACTGGTAACTCCCAAAAAGAGTCTGGATTGTGGTGAGGGAACAGAGAAAAAAGCTCATTTAGCACCTGCACTTACGAAGGGGTAGGCAGCTGTATATCAGGGAGTAAACCTTCTGAGAATAAAAACAGCTGGAGCTTGTTAAGGAAATTACACACGGGAAAGGATAATGTACTGGGAACTTCTCAGAAGAATCTGATTTGTGGTGAAGGGAGAGAGATTAAAGCTCATTTAGGAAAGACATGAACATGCTGTGTAGGTAGCTTTTTATCAGTAAATATCTCCACTGAGATTAAGAAAAGCAGTAGCTTAATAAATGAAGTACTTCCTGGTATGGTTACTGTACTTGTAACTCCCCAAAAGAATCTGGATTGTGGTGAGGGAACAGCGAAAAAAGCTCATTTAGGACCTGCACTTACGAAGCAGTTAGGCATCCCTATATCAGGGAGTATCCCTTCTGAGAATAAAAACAGCTGGGGCTTGTTAAGGTAATTACACAGGGGAAAGGATAATGTACTGGAAACTCCTCAGAAGAATCTGATTTGTGGTGAGGGGAGAGAGATGAAAGTTCATTTAGGAACGAAATGAAAATGCTGCATAGGTAGCTGTTTATCAGTAAATATCTACACTGAGATTAAGAAAAGCAGTAGCTTAATAAATTAAGTACTTCCTGGTGTGGTTACTATACTGGTAACTCCCCAAAAGAATCTGGATTGTGGTGAGGGAACAGAGAAAAAAGCTCATTTAGGACCTCCACTTACGAAGTGTGTAGGCAGCTGTATATCAGGGAGTAAACCTTCTGAGAATAAAAACAGCTGGAGCTTGTTAAGGTAATTATACAGGGGAAAGGATAATGTACTGGGAAGTCCTCAAAGGATCTGATTTGTGGTGAGGGGAGAGAGATTAAAGTTCATTTATGAACGACATGAACATGCTGCGTAGGTAACTGTTTATCAGTAAATATCTCCACTGAGGTTAAGAAAAGCAGTAGCTTAATAAATTAAGTACTTCCTGGTATGGTTACTCTACTGGTAATTCCCCAAAGAATCTGGATTTTGGTGAGGGAACAGAGAAAAAAGCTCATTTAGGACCTGCACTTACGAAGGGGGTAGGCAGCTTTATATCAGGGAGTATACCTTGTGAGAATAAAAACAGCTGGAGCTTGTTAAGGTAATTACACAGTGGAAAGGATAATGTACTGGGAACTCCTCAGAAGAATCTGATTTGTGGTGAGGGGAGAGATTAAAGCTCATTTAAGAACGACATGAAAATGCTGCGTAGGTAGCTGTTTATCAGTAAATATCTCCACTGAGATTAAGAAAAGCAGTACCTTAATACATTAAATACATCCTGGTATGGTTACTGTAGTGGTAACTCCCCAAAAGAATCTGGATTGTGGTGAGGGAACAGAGAAAAAAGCTCATTTAGGACCTGCGCTTACGAAGCAGGTAGGCATCTCTATATCAGGGTGTATCCCTTCTGAGAATAAAAATAGCTGGAGCTTGTTAAGGTAATTATACAGGGGAGAGGATAATGTACTGGGAACTCGTCAGAAGAATCTGATTTGTGGTGAGGGGAGAGAGATAAAAGCTCATTTAGGAACGACATGAACATGCTGCGTAGGTAGCTGTTTATCAGTAAATATCTCCACTGAGAATAAGAAAAGCAGTAGCTTAATAAATTAAGTACTTCCTGGTATGCTCACTGTACTGGTAACTCCCCAAATGAATCTGGATTGTGGTGAGGGAACAGAGAAAAAAGCTCATTTAAGACCTGCACTTACCAAGGGGGTAGGCAGCTGTATATCAGGGAGTATCACTTCTGAGAATAAAAACAGCTGGATCTTGTTAAGGTAATTACACAGGGGAAACAATAATGTACTGGGAACTCCTCAGAAGAATCTGATTTGTGGTGAGGGGAGAAAGATAAAAGCTCATTTAGGAACGACATGAAAATGCTGTATAGGTTGGTGTTTATCAGTAAATATCTCCACTGAGATTAAGAAAAGCAGTAGCTTAATAAATTAAGTAATTCCTGGTATGGTAACTGTACTGGTAACTCCCCAAAAGAATCTGGATTGTGGTGAGGGAACAGAGAAAAAAGCTCATTTAGCACCTGCACCTACGAAGGGGTAGGCAGCTGTATATCAGGGAGTAAACCTTCTGAGAATAAAAACAGCTGGAGCTTGTTAAGGAAATTACACAGGGGAAAGGATAATGTACTGGGAACTTCTCAGAAGAATCTGATTTGTGGTGAGGGGAGAGAGATAAAAGCTCATTTAGGAAAGACATGAACATGTTGCTTAGGTAGCTGTTTATCAGTAAATATCTCGACTGAGATTAAGAAAAGCAGTAGCTTAATAAGTTAAGTACTTCCTGATAAGGTTACTGTACTGGTAACTCCCCAAATGAATCTGGACTGTGGTGAGGGAAAAGAGAAAAAAGCTCATTTAGGACCTGCACTTACGAAGGGGTAGGCAGCTGTATATGAGGGAGTAAACCTTCTGAGAATAAAAACAGCTGGAGCTTGTTAAGGTAATTACACAGGGGAAAGGATAATGTGCTGGAAACTCCTCAGAAGAATCTGATTTGTGGTGATGGGAGAGACATAAAAGCTCATTTAAGAACGACATGAACTTGCTGCGTAGGTAGCTGTTTATCAGTAAATATCTCGACTGAGATTAAGAAAAGCAGTAGCTTAATACATTAAATACATCCTGGTATGGTTACTGTAGTGGTAACTCCCCAAAAGAATCTGGATTGTGGTGAGGGAACAGAGAAAAAAGCTCATTTAGGACCTGCGCTTACGAAGCAGGTAGGCATCTCTATATCAGGGTGTATCCCTTCTGAGAATAAAAATAGCTGGAGCTTGTTAAGGTAATTATACAGGGGAGAGGATAATGTACTGGGAACTCGTCAGAAGAATCTGATTTGTGGTGAGGGGAGAGAGATAAAAGCTCATTTAGGAACGACATGAACATGCTGCGTAGGTAGCTTTTTATCAGTAAATATCTCCACTGAGATTAAGAAAAGCAGTAGCTTAATAAATGAAGTACTTCCTGGTATGGTTACTGTACTGGTAACTCCCCAAAAGAATCTGGATTGTGGTGAGGGAACAGAGAAAAAAGCTCATTTAGGACCTGCGCTTACGAAGGGGGTAGGCATCTCTATATCAGGGTGTATCCCTTCTGAGAATAAAAACAGCTGGAGCTTATTAAGGTAATTACACAGGTGAAAGGATAATGGACTGGGAACTCCTGAGAAGAATCTGATTTGTGGTGAGTGGAGAGAGATAAGAGCTCATTTACGAACGACATGAACATGTTGCTTAGGTAGCTGTTTATCAGTAAATATCTCGACTGAGATTAAGAAAAGCAGTAGCTTAATAAGTTAAGTACTTCCTGATAAGGTTACTGTACTGGTAACTCCCCAAATGAATCTGGACTGTGGTGAGGGAAAAGAGAAAAAAGCTCATTTAGGACCTGCACTTACGAAGGGGTAGGCAGCTGTATATGAGGGAGTAAACCTTCTGAGAATAAAAACAGCTGGAGCTTGTTAAGGTAATTACACAGGGGAAAGGATAATGTGCTGGAAACTCCTCAGAAGAATCTGATTTGTGGTGATGGGAGAGACATAAAAGCTCATTTAAGAACGACATGAACTTGCTGCGTAGGTAGCTGTTTATCAGTAAATATCTCGACTGAGATTAAGAAAAGCAGTAGCTTAATAAATTAAGTACTTCCTGGTAAGGTTACTGTAATGGTAATTCCCCAAAAGAATCTGGACTGTGGTGAGGGAAAAGAGAAAAAAGCTCATTTAGGACCTGCACTTACGAAGGGGGTATGCAGCTGTATATCAGGGAGTAAACCTTCTGAGAATAAAAACAGCTGGAGCTTGTTAAGGTAATTACACAGGGGAAAGGATAATGTACTGGGAACTCCTCAGAAGAATCTGATTTGTGGTGAGGAGAGAGAGATAAAAGCTCATTTAGGAACGACATGAACATGCTGCGTAGGTAGCTGTTTATCAGTAAATATCTCCACTGAGATTAAGAAAAGCAGTAGCTTAATAAATTAAGTACTTCCTGGTATGTTTACTGTCCTGGAAACTCCCCAAAAGAATCTGGTTTGTGGTGAGGGAACAGAGAAAAAAGCTCATTTAGCACCTGCACTTACGAAGGGGTAGGCAGCTGTTTATCAGGGAGTAAACCTTCTGAGAATAAAAACAGCTGGAGCTTGTTAAGGTAATTACACAGGGGAAAGGATAATGTACTGGGAACTCCTCAGAAGAATCTGATTTGTGGTGAGGGGAGAGAGACAAAAGCTCATTTAGGAACGACATGAACGTGCTGCATAGGTAGCTGTTTATCAGTAAATATCTCCACTGAGATTAAGAAAAGCAGCAGCTTAATAAATTAAATACTTCCTGGTATGGTTACTTTACTGGTAACTCCCCAAAAGAATCTGGATTGTGGTGAGGGAACAGAGAATAAAGCTCATTTAGGACCTGCACTTACGAAGTGGGTAGGCAGCTGTATATCAGGGAGTATCCCTTCTGAGAATAAAAACAACTGGAGCTTGTTAAGGTAATTACTCAGGGGAAAGGATAATGTACTGGGAACTCCTCAGAAGAATCTGATTTGTGGTGAGGGGAGAGAGATAAAAGCTCATTTAGGAACGACATGAACATGCTGCGTAGGTAGCTGTTTATCAGTAAATATCTCCACTGAGATTAAGAAAAGCAGTAGCTTAATAAATTAAGTACTTCCTGGTATGGTTACTGTACTGGTAACTCCCCAAAAGAATCTGGATCGTGGTGAGGGAACAGAGAAAAAAGCTAATTCAGGACCTGCACTTACGAAGGGGGTAGGGAGCTATATATCAGGGAGTAAACCTTCTGAGAATAAAAACAGCTGGAGCTTTTTAAGGTACTTACACTTGGGACAGGATAATGTACTGGGAACTCCTCAGAAGAATCTGATTTGTGGTGAGGAGAGAGAGATAAAAGCTCATTTAGGAACGACATGAACATGCTGCGTAGGTAGCTGTTTATCAGTAAATATCTCCACTGAGATTAAGAAAAGCAGTAGCTTAATAAATTAAGTACTTCCTGGTATGTTTCCTGTACTGGTAACTCCCCAAAAGAATCTGGTTTGTGGTGAGGGAACAGAGAAAAAAGCTCATGTAGTACCTGCACTTACGAAGGGGTAGGCAGCTGTATATCAGGGAGTAAACCTTCTGAGAATAAAAACAGCTGGAGCTTGTTAAGGTAATTACACGGGGGAAAGGATATTGTACTGGGAACTCCTCAGAAGAATCTGATTTGTGGTGAGGGGAGAGAGACAAAAGCTCATTTAGGAACGACATGAACGTGCTGCATAGGTAGCTGTTTATCAGTAAATATCTCCACTGAGATTAAGAAAAGCAGCAGCTTAATAAATTAAATACTTCCTGGTATGTTTACTTAACTGGTAACTCCCCAAAAGAATCTGGATTGTGGTGAGGGAACAGAGAAAAAACCTCATTTAGGACGTGCACTTACATAGGGGGCAGGCAGCTGTATATCAGGGAGTAAACCTTCTGAGAATAAAAACAGCTGGAGCTTGTTAAGGTAATTACACAGGGGAAAGGATAATGTACTGGGAACTCCTCAGAAGAATCTGATTGGTGGTGAGGGGAGAGAGATAAAAGCTCATTTAGGAACGACATGAACATGCTGCATAGGTTGCTGTTTATCAGTAAATATCTCCACTGAGATTAAGAAAAGCAGTAGCTTAATAAATTAAGTACTTCCTGGTATGGTTACTGTACTGGTAACTCCCCAAAAGAATCTGGATTGTGGTGAGGGAACAGAGAAAAAAGCTCATTTAGGACCTGCACTTACGAAGGGGGTAGGCAGCTGTATATCAGGGAGTATCCCTCCTGAGAATAAAAACAACTGGTGCTTTTTAAGGTAATTAAACAGGGGAAAGGATAATGTACTGGGAACTCCTCAGAACAATCTGATTTGTGGTGAGGGTAGAGAGATAAAAGCTCATTTAGGAACGACATGAAAATGCAGCGTAGGTAGCTGTTTATCAGTAAATATATCCACTGAGATTAAGAAAAGCAGTAGCTTAAGAAATTAAGTACTTCCTGGTATGGTTACTGTACTGGTAACTCCCCCAAAGAATCTGGATTGTGGTGAGTGATCAGAGAAAAAAGCTCATTTAGGACCTGCAATTACGAAGGGTAGGCAGCTGTATATCAGGGAGTAAACCTTCTGAGATTAAAAACAGCTGCAGCTTGTTAAGGTAATTTCACAGGGGAAAGGATAATGTACTGGGAACTCCTCAGAAGAATGTGATTTGTGGTGAGGGGAGAGAGATAAAAGCTCATTTAGGAACGACATGAACATGCTGCGTAGGTAGCTGTTTATCAGTAAATATCTCCACTGAGATTAAGAAAAGCAGTAGCTTAATAAATTAAGTACTTCCTGGTATGGTTACTGTACTGGTAACTCCCCAAAAGAATCTGGAATGTGGTGAGGGAACAGAGAAAGAAGCTCATTTAGGACCTGCACTTACGAAGGGGGTATGCAGCTGTATATCAGGGAGTAAACCTTCTGAGAATAAAAACAGCTGGAGCTTGTTAAGGTAATTACACAGGGGAAAGGATAATGTACTGGGAACTCCTCAGAAGAATCTGATTTGTGGTGAGGAGAGAGAGATAAAAGCTCATTTAGGAACGACATGAACATGCTGCGTAGGTAGCTGTTTATCAGTAAATATCTCCACTGAGATTAAGAAAAGCAGTAGCTTAATAAATTAAGTACTTCCTGGTATGTTTACTGTCCTGGAAACTCCCCAAAAGAATCTGGTTTGTGGTGAGGGAACAGAGAAAAAAGCTCATTTAGCACCTGCACTTACGAAGGGGTAGGCAGCTGTTTATCAGGGAGTAAACCTTCTGAGAATAAAAACAGCTGGAGCTTGTTAAGGTAATTACACAGGGGAAAGGATAATGTACTGGGAACTCCTCAGAAGAATCTGATTTGTGGTGAGGGGAGAGAGACAAAAGCTCATTTAGGAACGACATGAACGTGCTGCATAGGTAGCTGTTTATCAGTAAATATCTCCACTGAGATTAAGAAAAGCAGCAGCTTAATAAATTAAATACTTCCTGGTATGGTTACTTTACTGGTAACTCCCCAAAAGAATCTGGATTGTGGTGAGGGAACAGAGAATAAAGCTCATTTAGGACCTGCACTTACGAAGTGGGTAGGCAGCTGTATATCAGGGAGTATCCCTTCTGAGAATAAAAACAACTGGAGCTTGTTAAGGTAATTACTCAGGGGAAAGGATAATGTACTGGGAACTCCTCAGAAGAATCTGATTTGTGGTGAGGGGAGAGAGATAAAAGCTCATTTAGGAACGACATGAACATGCTGCGTAGGTAGCTGTTTATCAGTAAATATCTCCACTGAGATTAAGAAAAGCAGTAGCTTAATAAATTAAGTACTTCCTGGTATGGTTACTGTACTGGTAACTCCCCAAAAGAATCTGGATCGTGGTGAGGGAACAGAGAAAAAAGCTAATTCAGGACCTGCACTTACGAAGGGGGTAGGGAGCTATATATCAGGGAGTAAACCTTCTGAGAATAAAAACAGCTGGAGCTTTTTAAGGTACTTACACTTGGGACAGGATAATGTACTGGGAACTCCTCAGAAGAATCTGATTTGTGGTGAGGAGAGAGAGATAAAAGCTCATTTAGGAACGACATGAACATGCTGCGTAGGTAGCTGTTTATCAGTAAATATCTCCACTGAGATTAAGAAAAGCAGTAGCTTAATAAATTAAGTACTTCCTGGTATGTTTCCTGTACTGGTAACTCCCCAAAAGAATCTGGTTTGTGGTGAGGGAACAGAGAAAAAAGCTCATGTAGTACCTGCACTTACGAAGGGGTAGGCAGCTGTATATCAGGGAGTAAACCTTCTGAGAATAAAAACAGCTGGAGCTTGTTAAGGTAATTACACGGGGGAAAGGATATTGTACTGGGAACTCCTCAGAAGAATCTGATTTGTGGTGAGGGGAGAGAGACAAAAGCTCATTTAGGAACGACATGAACGTGCTGCATAGGTAGCTGTTTATCAGTAAATATCTCCACTGAGATTAAGAAAAGCAGCAGCTTAATAAATTAAATACTTCCTGGTATGTTTACTTAACTGGTAACTCCCCAAAAGAATCTGGATTGTGGTGAGGGAACAGAGAAAAAACCTCATTTAGGACGTGCACTTACATAGGGGGCAGGCAGCTGTATATCAGGGAGTAAACCTTCTGAGAATAAAAACAGCTGGAGCTTGTTAAGGTAATTACACAGGGGAAAGGATAATGTACTGGGAACTCCTCAGAAGAATCTGATTGGTGGTGAGGGGAGAGAGATAAAAGCTCATTTAGGAACGACATGAACATGCTGCATAGGTTGCTGTTTATCAGTAAATATCTCCACTGAGATTAAGAAAAGCAGTAGCTTAATAAATTAAGTACTTCCTGGTATGGTTACTGTACTGGTAACTCCCCAAAAGAATCTGGATTGTGGTGAGGGAACAGAGAAAAAAGCTCATTTAGGACCTGCACTTACGAAGGGGGTAGGCAGCTGTATATCAGGGAGTATCCCTCCTGAGAATAAAAACAACTGGTGCTTTTTAAGGTAATTAAACAGGGGAAAGGATAATGTACTGGGAACTCCTCAGAACAATCTGATTTGTGGTGAGGGTAGAGAGATAAAAGCTCATTTAGGAACGACATGAAAATGCAGCGTAGGTAGCTGTTTATCAGTAAATATATCCACTGAGATTAAGAAAAGCAGTAGCTTAAGAAATTAAGTACTTCCTGGTATGGTTACTGTACTGGTAACTCCCCCAAAGAATCTGGATTGTGGTGAGTGATCAGAGAAAAAAGCTCATTTAGGACCTGCAATTACGAAGGGTAGGCAGCTGTATATCAGGGAGTAAACCTTCTGAGATTAAAAACAGCTGCAGCTTGTTAAGGTAATTTCACAGGGGAAAGGATAATGTACTGGGAACTCCTCAGAAGAATGTGATTTGTGGTGAGGGGAGAGAGATAAAAGCTCATTTAGGAACGACATGAACATGCTGCGTAGGTAGCTGTTTATCAGTAAATATCTCCACTGAGATTAAGAAAAGCAGTAGCTTAATAAATTAAGTACTTCCTGGTATGGTTACTGTACTGGTAACTCCCCAAAAGAATCTGGAATGTGGTGAGGGAACAGAGAAAGAAGCTCATTTAGGACCTGCACTTACGAAGGGGGTATGCAGCTGTATATCCGGGAGTAACATTCTGATAATAAAAACAGCTGGAGCTTGTTAAGGAAATTACACAGGGGAAAGGATAATGTACTGGGAACTCCTCAGAAGAATCTGATTTGTGGTGAGGAGAGAGAGATAAAAGCTCATTTAGGAATGACATGAACATGCTGCGTAGGTAGCTGTTTATCAGTAAATATCTCCACTGAGATTAAGAAAAGAAGTAGCTTAATAAATTAAGTACTTTTTGGTATGTTTACTGTACTGGTAACTCCCCAAAAGAATCTGGTTTGTGGTGAGGGAACAGAGAAAAAAGCTCATTTAGCACCTGCACTTACGAAGGGGTCGGCAGCTGTTTATCAGGGAGTAAACCTTCTGAGAATAAAAACAGCTGGAGCTTGTTAAGGTAATTACACAGGGGAAAGGATAATGTACTGGGAACTCGTCAGAAGAATCTGATTTGTAGGGAGGGGAGAGAGATAAAAGCTCATTTAGGAACGACATGAAAATGCTGAATAGGTAGCTGTTTATCAGTAAATAACTCCACTGAGATTAAGAAAAGCAGTAGCTTAATAAATTAAGTACTTCCTTGTATGGTTACTGTACTGGTAACTCCCCAAAAGAATCTGGATTGTGGTGAGGGAACAGAGAAAAAAGCTCATTTAGGACCTGCACTTACGAAGGGGGTAGGCAGCTGTATATCAGGGAGTAAATCTTCTGAGAATAAAAACAGCTGGAGCTTGTTAAGGTTATTACACAGGGGAAAGGATAATATACTGGGAACTCCTCAGAAGAATCTGATTTGTGGTGAGGGGAGAGAGATAAAAGCTCATTTAGGAACGACATGTACATGCTGCGTAGGTCGCTGATTATCAGTAAATATCTCCACTGAGTTTAAGAAAAGCAGTAGCTTAATAAATTAAGTACTTCCTGGTATGGTTACTGTACTGGTAACTCCCCAAAAGAATCTGGATTGTGGTGAGGGAACACAGAAAAAAGCTCATTTAGGACCTGCACTTACGAAGGGGGTAGGCAGCTGTATATCAGGGAGTAAACCTTCTGAGAATAAAAAGAGCTGGAGCTTGTTAAGGTAATTACACAGGGGAAAGGATAATGTACTGGGAACTCCTCAGAAGAATCTGATTTGTGGTGAGCGGAGAGAGATAAAAGCTCATTTAGGAACGACATGAAAATGCTGCATAGGTAGCTGTTTATCAGTAAATATCTCCACTGACATTAAGAAAAGCAGTAGCTTAATAAATTAAGTACTTCCTGGTATGGTTACTGTACTGGTAACTCCCAAAAAGAATCTGGATTGTCGTGAGCGAACAGAGTAAAAACCTCATTTAGGACCTGCACATATGAAGGGGATAGGCAGCTGTATATCAGCGAGTATTCCTTCTGAGAATAAAAACAGCTGGAGTTGTTAAGGTAATTACACAGGGAAAGGATAATGTACTGGGAACTCCTCAGAAGAATCTGATTTGTGGTGAGGGGAGAGAGATAAATGCTCATTTAGGAACGACATGAACATGCTGCGTAGGTAGGTGTTTATCAGTAAATATCTCCACTGAGATTAAGAAAAGCAGTAGCTTAATAAATTAAGTACTTCCTGGTATGGTTACTGTACTGGTAACTCCCCAAAAGAATCTGGATTGTGGTGAGGGCACAGAGAAAAAAGCTCATTTAGGACCTGCACTTACGAAGGGGGTAGGCAGCTGTATATCAGGGATTAAACCTTCTGAGAATAAAAACAGCTGGAGCTTGTTAAGGTAATTACACAGGGGAAAGGATAATGTACTGGGAACACCTCAGAAGAATCTGATTTGTGGTGAGGGGAGAGAGATAAAAGCTCATTTATTAACGACATGAAAATGCTGAAGAGGTAGCTGTTTATCAGTAAATATCTCCACTGAGATTAAGAAAAACAGTAGCTTAATAAATTAAGTACTTCCTGGTATGCTTACTGTACTGGTAACTCCCCAAAAGAATCTGGATTGTGGTGAGGGAACAGAGAAAAAAGCTCATTTAGTACCTGCACTTACGAAGGGGGTAGGCAGCTGTATATCAGGGAGTATCCCTTCTGAGAATAAAATCAGCTGGAGCTTGTTAAGGTAATTACACAGGGGAAAGGATAATGTACTGGGAACTCGTCAGAAGAATCTGATTTGTAGGGAGGGGAGACAGATAAAAGCTCATTTAGGAACGACATGAAAATGCTGAATAGGTAGCTGTTTATCAGTAAATAACTCCACTGAGATTAAGAAAAGCAGTAGCTTAATAAATTAAGTACTTCCTGGTATGGTTACTGTACTGGTAACTCCCCAAAAGAATCTGGATTGTGGTGAGGGAACAGAGAAAAAAGCTCATTTCGGACCTGCACTTACGAAGGGGGTAGGCAGCTGTATATCAGGGAGTAAATCTTCTGAGAATAAAAACAGCTGGAGCTTGTTAAGGTTATTACACAGGGGAAAGGATAATATACTGGGAACTCCTCAGAAGAATCTGATTTGTGGTGAGGGGAGAGAGATAAATGCTCATTTAGGAACGACATGAACATGCTGCGTAGGTAGGTGTTTATCAGTAAATATCTCCACTGAGATTAAGAAAAGCAGTAGCTTAATAAATTAAGTACTTCCTGGTATGGTTACTGTACTGGTAACTGCCCAAAAGAATCTGGATTGTGGTGAGGGCACAGAGAAAAAAGCTCATTTAGGACCTGCACTTACGAAGGGGGTAGGCAGCTGTATATCAGGGAGTAAACCTTCTGAGAATAAAAACAGCTGGAGCTTGTTAAGGTAATTACACAGGGGAAAGGATAATGTACTGGGAACTCCTCAGAAGAATCTGATTTGTGGTGAGGGGAGAGAGAAAAAGCTCATTTAGGAACGACATGAACATGCTGCGTAGGTAGCTGTTTATCAGTAAATATCTCCACTGAGATTAAGAAAAACAGTAGCTTAATAAATTAAGTACTTCCTGGTATGGTTACTGTACTGGTAACTCCCCAAAAGAATCTGGATTGTGGTGAGGGAACAGAGAAAAAAGCTCATTTAGGACCTGCACTTACGAAGGGGGTAGACAGCTGTATATCAGGGAGTATCCCTTCTGAGAATGAAAACAGCTGGAGCTTGTTAAGGTAATTACACAAGGGAAAGGATAATGTAATGGGAACTCCTCAGACGAATATGATTTGTAGTGAGGGGAGAGAGATAAAAGCTCATTTATTAACGACATGAAAATGCTGAAGAGGTAGCTGTTTATCAGTAAATATCTAAACTGAGCTTAAGAAAAGCTGTAGCTTAATAAATTAAGTACTTCCTGGTATGGTTACTGTACTGGTAACTCCTCAAAACAATCTGGAATGTGGTGAGGGAACAGAGAAAAAAGCTCATTTAGGACCTGCACTTACGAAGGGGGTAGGCAGCTGTATATCAGCGAGTATTCCTTCTGAGAATAAAAAGAGCTGGAGCTTGTTAAGTTAATTACACAGGGGAAAGGATAATGTACTGGGAACTCCTCAGAAGAATCTGATTTGTGGT
The DNA here is from genome assembly GCF_023159225.1 of Perognathus longimembris pacificus. NCBI lineage: Eukaryota > Metazoa > Chordata > Mammalia > Rodentia > Heteromyidae > Perognathus > Perognathus longimembris. The sequence continues at coordinate 4,528 of NW_025956825.1, read as the reverse complement.
GAGCGGAGAGAGATAAAAGCTCATTTAGGAACGACATGAAAATGCTGCATAGGTAGCTGTTTATCAGTAAATATCTCCACTGAGATTAAGAAAAGCAGTAGCTTAATAAATTAAGTACTTCCTGGTATGGTTACTGTACTGGTAACTCCCCAAAAGAATCTGGATTGTGGTGAGCGAACAGAGGAAAAACCTCATTTAGGACCTGCACATATGAAGGGGATAGGCAGCTGTATATCAGCGAGTATTCCTTCTGAGAATAAAAACAGCTGGAGTTGTTAAGGTAATTACACAGGGGAAAGGATAATGTACTGGGAACTCCTCAGAAGAATCTGATTTGTGGTGAGGGGAGAGAGATAAAAGCTCATTTAGGAACGACATGTACATGCTGCGTAGGTCGCTGATTATCAGTACATATCTCCACTGAGTTTAAGAAAAGCAGTAGCTTAATAAATTAAGTCCTTCCTGGTATGGTTACTGTACTGGTAACTCCCCAAAAGAATCTGGATTGTGGTGAGGGAACAGAGAAAAAAGCTCATTTAGGACCTGCACTTACGAAGGGGGTAGGCAGCTGTATATCAGCGAGTAAACCTTCTAAGAATAAAAAGAGCTGGAGCTTGTTAAGTTAATTACACAGGGGAAAGGATAATGTACTGGGAACTCCTCAGAAGAATCTGATTTGTGGTGAGCGGAGAGAGATAAAAGCTCATTTAGGAACGACATGAAAATGCTGCATAGGTAGCTGTTTATCAGTAAATATCTCCACTGAGATAAAGAAAAGCAGTAGCTTAATAAATTAAGTACTTCCTGGTATGGTTACTGTACTGGTAACTCCCCAAAAGAATCTGGATTGTGGTGAGGGCACAGAGAAAAAAGCTCATTTAGGACCTGCACTTACGAAGGGGGTAGGCAGCTGTATATGAGGGAGTAAACCTTCTGAGAATAAAAACAGCTGGAGCTTGTTAAGGTAATTACACCGGGGAAAGGATAATGTACTGGGAACTCCTCAGAAGAATCTGATTTGTGGTGAGGGGAGAGAGATAAAAGCTCATTTAGGAACGACATGAACATGCTGCGTAGGTAGCTGTTTATCAGTAAATATCTCCACTGAGATTAAGAAAAACAGTAGCTTAATAAATTAAGTACTTCCTGGTATGGTTACTGTACTGGTAACTCCCCAAAAGAATCTGGATTGTGGTGAGGGAACAGAGAAAAAAGCTCATTTAGGACCTGCACTTACGAAGGGGGTAGGCAGCTGTATATCAGGGAGTATCCCTTCTGAGAATGAAAACAGCTGGAGCTTGTTAAGGTAATTACACAGGGGAAAGGATAATGTACTGGGAACTCCTCAGACGAATCTGATTTGTAGTGAGGGGAGAGAGATAAAAGCTCATTTATTAACGACATGAAAATGCTGAAGAGGTAGCTGTTTATCAGTAAATATCTAAACTGAGCTTAAGAAAAGCTGTAGCTTAATAAATTAAGTACTTCCTGGTATGGTTACTGTACTGGTAACTCCTCAAAACAATCTGGAATGTGGTGAGGGAACAGAGAAAAAAGCTCATTTTTGACCTGCACTTACGAAGGGGGTAGGCAGCTGTATATCAGCGAGTATTCCTTCTGAGAATAAAAAGAGCTTTAGCTTGTTAAGGTAATTACACAGGGGAAAGGATAATGTACTGGGAACTCCTCAGAAGAATCTGATTTGTGGTGAGCGGAGAGAGATAAAAGCTCATTTAGGAACGACATGAAAATGCTGCATAGGTAGCTGTTTATCAGTAAATATCTCCACTGAGATTAAGAAAAGCAGTAGCTTAATAAATTAAGTACTTCCTGGGATGGTTACTGTACTGGTAACTCCCCAAAAGAATCTGGATTGTGGTGAGCGAACAGAGTAAAAACCTCATTTAGGACCTGCACATATGAACGGGATAGGCAGCTGTATATCAGCGAGTATTCCTTCTGAGAATAAAAACAGCTGGAGTTGTTAAGGTAATTACACAGGGGAAAGGATAATGTACTGGGAACTCCTCAGAAGAATCTGATTTGTGGTGAGGGGAGAGAGATAAATGCTCATTTAGGAACGACATGAACATGCTGCGTAGGTAGGTGTTTATCAGTAAATATCTCCACTGAGATTAAGAAAAGCAGAAGCTTAATAAATTAAGTACTTCCTGGTATGGTTACTGTACTGGTAACTCCCCAAAAGAATCTGGATTGTGGTGAGGGAACAGAGAAAAAAGCTCATTTCGGACCTGCACTTACGAAGGGGGTAGGCAGCTGTATATCAGGGAGTAAATCTTCTGAGAATAAAAACAGCTGGAGCTTGTTAAGGTTATTACACAGGGGAAAGGATAATATACTGGGAACTCCTCAGAAGAATCTGATTTGTGGTGAGGGGAGAGAGATAAATGCTCATTTAGGAACGACATGAACATGCTGCGTAGGTAGGTGTTTATCAGTAAATATCTCCACTGAGATTAAGAAAAGCAGTAGCTTAATAAATTAAGTACTTCCTGGTATGGTTACTGTACTGGTAACTCCCCAAAAGAATCTGGATTGTGGTGAGGGCACAGAGAAAAAAGCTCATTTAGGACCTGCACTTACGAAGGGGGTAGGCAGCTGTATATCAGGGAGTAAACCTTCTGAGAATAAAAACAGCTGGAGCTTGTTAAGGTAATTACACAGGGGAAAGGATAATGTACTGGGAACTCCTCAGAAGAATCTGATTTGTGGTGAGGGGAGAGAGAAAAAGCTCATTTAGGAACGACATGAACATGCTGCGTAGGTAGCTGTTTATCAGTAAATATCTCCACTGAGATTAAGAAAAACAGTAGCTTAATAAATTAAGTACTTCCTGGTATGGTTACTGTACTGGTAACTCCCCAAAAGAATCTGGATTGTGGTGAGGGAACAGAGAAAAAAGCTCATTTAGGACCTGCACTTACGAAGGGGGTAGACAGCTGTATATCAGGGAGTATCCCTTCTGAGAATGAAAACAGCTGGAGCTTGTTAAGGTAATTACACAAGGGAAAGGATAATGTAATGGGAACTCATCAGACGAATCTGATTTGTAGTGAGGGGAGAGAGATAAAAGCTCATTTATTAACGACATGAAAATGCTGAAGAGGTAGCTGTTTATCAGTAAATATCTAAACTGAGCTTAAGAAAAGCTGTAGCTTAATAAATTAAGTACTTCCTGGTATGGTTACTGTACTGGTAACTCCTCAAAACAATCTGGAATGTGGTGAGGGAACAGAGAAAAAAGCTCATTTAGGACCTGCACTTACGAAGGGGGTAGGCAGCTGTATATCAGCGAGTATTCCTTCTGAGAATAAAAAGAGCTGGAGCTTGTTAAGTTAATTACACAGGGGAAAGGATAATGTACTGGGAACTCCTCAGAAGAATCTGATTTGTGGTGAGCGGAGAGAGATAAAAGCTCATTTAGGAACGACATGAAAATGCTGCATAGGTAGCTGTTTATCAGTAAATATCTCCACTGAGATTAAGAAAAGCAGTAGCTTAATAAATTAAGTACTTCCTGGTATGGTTACTGTACTGGTAACTCCCCAAAAGAATCTGGATTGTGGTGAGCGACAGAGGAAAAACCTCATTTAGGACCTGCACATATGAAGGGGATAGGCAGCTGTATATCAGCGAGTATTCCTTCTGAGAATAAAAACAGCTGGAGTTGTTAAGGTAATTACACAGGGGAAAGGATAATGTACTGGGAACTCCTCAGAAGAATCTGATTTGTGGTGAGGGGAGAGAGATAAAAGCTCATTTAGGAACGACATGTACATGCTGCGTAGGTCGCTGATTATCAGTACATATCTCCACTGAGTTTAAGAAAAGCAGTAGCTTAATAAATTAAGTCCTTCCTGGTATGGTTACTGTACTGGTAACTCCCCAAAAGAATCTAGATTGTGGTGAGGGAACAGAGAAAAAAGCTCATTTAGGACCTGCACTTACGAAGGGGGTAGGCAGCTGTATATCAGCGAGTAAACCTTCTAAGAATAAAAAGAGCTGGAGCTTGTTAAGTTAATTACACAGGGGAAAGGATAATGTACTGGGAACTCCTCAGAAGAATCTGATTTGTGGTGAGCGGAGAGAGATAAAAGCTCATTTAGTAACGACATGAAAATGCTGCATAGGTAGCTGTTATCAGTAAATATCTCCACTGAGATAAAGAAAAGCAGTAGCTTAATAAATTAAGTACTTCCTGGTATGGTTACTGTACTGGTAACTCCCCAAAAGAATCTGGATTGTGGTGAGGGCACAGAGAAAAAAGCTCATTTAGGACCTGCACTTACGAAGGGGGTAGGCAGCTGTATATCAGGGAGTAAACCTTCTGAGAATAAAAACAGCTGGAGCTTGTTAAGGTAATTACACCGGGGAAAGGATAATGTACTGGGAACTCCTCAGAAGAATCTGATTTGTGGTGAGGGGAGAGAGATAAAAGCTCATTTAGGAACGACATGAACATGCTGCGTAGGTAGCTGTTTATCAGTAAATATCTCCACTGAGATTA
>NW_025956824.1:0-42019 GCF_023159225.1 Perognathus longimembris pacificus | reverse complement strand
TGAGAATAAAAATACCTCTAGCTTGTTAAGGTAATTACACAGGGGAAAGCATAATGTATTGGGAACTCCTCAGAAGAATCTGATTTGTGGTGAGGGGGAGAGAGATAAAAGCTCATTTAGGAACGACATGAACATTCTGCGTACGTAGCTGTTTATCAGTAAATATCTCCACTGAGATTAAGAAAAGCAGTAGCTTAATAAATTAAGTACTTCCTGGTATGGTTACTGTACTGGTAACTCCCCAAAAGAATCTGGATTGTGGTGAGGGAACAGAGAAAAAAGCTCATTTAGGACCGGCACTTACGAAGGGGGTAGGCAGCTGTATATCAGGGAGTAAAACTTCTGAGAATAAAAACAGCTGGAGCTTGTTAAGGTAATTACACAGGGGAAAGGATAATGTACTGGGAACTCCTCAGAAGAATCTGATTTGTGGTGAGGGGAGAGAGATAAAAGCTCATTTAGGAACGACATGAACATGCTGCGTAGGTAGCTGTTTATCAGTAAATATCTCCACTGAGATTAACAAAAGCAGTAGCTTAATAAATTAAGTACTTCCTGGTATGGTTACTCTACTGGTAACTCCCCAAAAGAATCTGGATTTTGGTGAGGGGACAGAGAAAAAAGCTCATTTAGGACCTGCACTTACGAAGGGGTTAGGCAGCTGTATATCAGGGAGTAAACCTTCTGAGAATAAAAACATCTGGAGCTTGTTAAGGTAATTACACAGGGGAAAGGATAATGTACTGGGAACTCCTCAGAAGAATCTGATTTGTGGTGAGGGGAGAGAGATAAAAGCTCATTTAGGAACGACATAAACATGCTGCGTAGGTAGCTGTTTATCAGTAAATATCTCCACTGAGATTAAGAAAAGCAGTAGCTTAATAAATTAAGTACTTCCTGGTATGGTTACTGTACTGGTAACTCCCCAAAAGAATCTGGATTGTGGTGAGGGAAAAGAGAAAAAAGCTCATTTAGGACCTGAACTTACGAAGGGGGTAGGCAGCTGTATATCAGGGAGTAAACCTTCTGAGAATAAAAACAGCTGGAGCTTTTTTAAGGTAATTACACAGGGGAAAGGATAATGTACTGGGAACTCCACAGAAGAATCTGATTTGTGGTGAGGGGAGAGAGATAAAAGCTCATTTAGGAACGACATGAACATGCTGCGTATGTAGCTGTTTATCAGTAAATATCTCCACTGAGATTAAGAAAATCAGTAGCTTAATAAATTAAGTACTTCCTGGTATGGTTACTGTACTGGTAACTCCCCAAAGGAATCTGGATCGTGGTGAGGGAACAGAGAAAAAAGCTCATTTAGGACCTGCACTTACGAAGGGGGTAGGCAGCTGTATATCAGGGAGTAAAACTTCTGAGAATAAAAACAGCTGGAGCTTGTTAAGGTAATTACACAGGGGAAAGGATAATGTACTGGGAACTCCTCAGAAGAATCTGATTTGTGGTGAGGGGAGAGAGATAAAAGCTCATTTAGGAACGACATGAACATGCTGCGTACGTAGCTGTTTATCAGTAAATATCTCCACTGAGATTAACAAAAGCAGTAGCTTAATAAATTAAGTACTTCCTGGTATGGTTACTCTACTGGTAACTCCCAAAAGAATCTTTATTGTGGTGAGGGAACAGAGAAAAAAGCCATTTAGGACCTGCACTTACGAAGGGGGTAGGCAGCTGTATATCAGGGAGTAAACCTTCTGAGAATAAAAACAGCTGGAGCTTGTTAAGGTAATTACACAGGGGAAAGGATAATGTACTGGGAACTCCTCAGAAGAATCTGATTTGTGGTGAGGGGAGAGAGATAAAAGCTCATTTAGGAACGACATGAACATGCTGCGTAGGTAGCTGTTCATCAGTAAATATCTCCACTGAGATTAAGAAAAGCAGTAGCTTAATAAATTAAGTACTTCCTGGTATGTATACTGTACTGGTAACTCCCCAAAAGAATCTGGATTGTGGTGAGGGAACAGAGAAAAAAGCTCATTTAGGACCTGCACTTACGAAGGGGTAGGCAGCTGTATATCAGGGAGTAAACCTTCTGAGAATAAAAACAGCTGGAGCTTGTTAAGGTAATTACACAGGGGAAAGGATAATGTACTGGGATCTCCTCAGAAGAGTCTGATTTGTGGTGAGGGGAGAGAGATAAAAGCTCATTTAGAACGACATGAACAGGCTGCGTAGGTAGCTGTTTATCAGTAAATATGTCCACTGAGATTAAGAAAAGCAGTAGCTTAATAAATTAATTACTTCCTGGTATGGTTACTGTACTGGTAACTCCCCATCAGAATCTGGATTATGGTGAGGGAACAGAGAAAAATTTCATTTAAGACCTGCCCTTACGAAGGGGGTAGGCAGCTGTATATCAGGGAGTAAACCTTCTGAGAATAAAAACAGCTGGAGCTTGTTAAGGTAATTACACAGGGGAAAGGATAATGTACTGGGAACTCCTCAGAAGAATCTGATTTGTGGTGAGGGGAGAGAGATAAAAGCTCATTTAGGAACGACATGAACATGCTGCGTACGTAGCTGTTTCTCAGTAAATATCTCCACTGAGATTATGAAAAGCAGTAGCTTAATAAATAAAGGTAATTACACAGAAAGGATAATGTACTGGTAACTCCCCAGAAGAATCTGATTTGTGGTGAGGGGAGAGAGATAAAAGCTCATTTAGGAACCTGCACTTACGAAGGGGGTAGCAGATGTATATCAGTAAATATCTGAGAATAAGAAAAGCAGTAGCTTGTAAATTAAGTACTTCCTGGGGAAAGGATTACTGTACTGGTAACTCCCCAAAAGAATCTGGATTGTGGTGAGGGAACAGAGAAAAAAGCTCATTTAGGACCTGCACTTACGAAGGGGTGGCAGCTGTATATCAGGGAGTAAATATCTCCACTGAGAATAAAAACAGCTGGAGCTTGTTAAGGTAATTACACAGGGGAAAGGATAATGTACTGGGAACTCCTCAGAAGAATCTGATTTGTGGTGAGGGAACAGAGAAAAAAGCTCATTTAGAACGACATGAACATGCTGGGTACGTAGCTGTTTATCAGTAAATATCTCCACTGAGATTAAGAAAAGCAGTAGCTTAATAAATTAAGTACTTCCTGGTATGGTTACTGTACTGGAAACTCCCAAAAGAATCTGGATTGTGGTGAGGGAACAGAGAAAAAAGCTCATTTAGGACGCACTTACGAAGGGGGTAGGCAGCTGTATATCAGGGAGTAAACCTTCTGAGATAAAAAAGCAGGAGCTTGTTAAGGTAATTACACAGGGGAAAGGATAATGTACTGGGAACTCCTCAGAAAGAATCTGATTTGTGGTGAGGGCAGAGAAAAAAGCTCATTTAGGAACGACATTAACATGCTGCGTAGGTAGCTGTTTATCAGTAAATATCTCCACTGAGATTAAGAAAAGCAGTAGCTTAATAAATTAAGTACTTCCTGGTAGGGTTACTGTACTGGTAACTCCCCAAAAGAATCTGGATTGTGGTGAGGGAACAGAGAAAAAAGCTCATTTAGGACCTGCACTTACGAAGGGGGTAGGCAGCTGTATATCAGGGAGTAAAATCTCTGAGAATAAAAAAGCAGCTTCTTAATAATTAAGTAGGGGAAAGGATAATGTACTGGGAACTCCTCAAAGAATCTGATTGTGGTGAGGGGAGAGAGATAAAAGCTCATTTAGGAACCTGACACTGACATGGGGTAGGCAGCTGTTTATCAGTAAATATCTCCACTGAGATTAAGAAAAGCAGTAGCTTAATAAATTAAGTACTTCCTGGTATGGTTACTGTACTGGTAACTCCGCAAAAGAATCTGGATTGTGGTGAGGGAACAGAGAAAAAAGCTCATTTAGGACCTGCACTTACGAAGGGGGTAGGCAGCTGTATATCAGGGAGTAAACTTCTGAGAATAAAAACAGCTGGAGCTTGTTAAGGTAATTACACAGGGGAAATAATGTACTTGGAACTCCTGAAGAATCTGATTTGTGGTTAGGGGAAAGAGCATAGCTTAATAACATTAAGTACTTCTGGTAAAAAAAAGATAAAAATAAATTAAATACTTCCTGGTATGGTTACTGTACTGGTAACTCCCCAAAAGAATCTGGATTGTGGTGAGGGAACAGAGAAAAAAGCTCATTTAGGACCTGCACTTACGAAGGGGGTAGGCAGCTGTATATCAGGGAGTAAACCTTCTGAGAATAAAAACAGCTGGAGCTTGTTAAGGTAATTACACAGGGGAAAGGATAATGTACTGGGAACTCCTCAAAGAATCTGATTTGTGGTGAGGGGAGAGATAAAAGCTCATTTAGGACGACATGAACATGCTGCGTTAGGTAGCTGTTTATCAGTAAATATCTCCACTGAGATTAAGAAAAGCAGTAGCTTAATAAATTAAGTACTTCCTGGTATGGATACTGTACTGGTAACTCCCCAAAAGAATCTGGATTGTGGTGAGGGAACAGAGAAAAAAGCTCATTTAGGACGACATGAACATGCTGGGGTAGGCAGCTGTTTATCAGTAAATATCTCCACTGAGATTAAGAAAAGCAGTAGCTTAATTAAGGTAATACACAGGTATGGTTACTGTACTGGTAACTCCCCAAAAGAATCTGGATTTGTGGTGAGGGAACAGAGAAAAAAGCTCATTTAGGACCTGCACTTACGAAGGGGGTAGGCAGCTGTATATCAGGGAGTAAACCTTCTGAGAATAAAAACAGCTGGAGCTTGTTAAGGTAATTACACAGGGGAAAGGATAATGTACTGGGAACTCCTCAGAAAGAATCTGATTTGTGGTGAGGGAACAGAGAAAAAAGCTCATTTAGGAACCTGCACTTACAAGGGGTAGGCAGCTGTTTATCAGTAAATATCTCCACTGAGATAAAAACAGCTGGAGCTTAATAAATTAAGTACTTCCTGGTATGGTAATGTACTGGTAACTCCCCAAAAGAATCTGATTGTGGTGAGGGGAACAGAGAAAAAAGCTCATTTAGGACCTGACATGAAGCTGGTACAGCTGTATATCAGGGAGTAAACCTTCTGAGAATAAAAACAGCTGGAGCTTGTTAAGGTAATTACACAGGGGAAAGGATAATGTACTGGGAACTCCTCAGGAGAATCTGATTTGTGGTGAGGGAGAGAGATAAACCTCATTTAGGAACGACATGAACTTGCTGCGTACGTAGCTGTTTATCAGTAAATATCTCCACTGAGATTAAGAAAAGCAGTAGCTTAATAAATTAAGTACTTCCTGGTATGGTTACTGTACTGGGAACTCCCCAAAGGAATCTGGATTGTGGTGAGGGAACAGAGAAAAAAGCTCATTTAGGACCTGCACTTACGAAGGAGGTAGACAGCAGTATATCAGGGAGTAAACCTTCTGAGAATAAAAACAGCTGGAGCTTGTTAAGGTAATTACACAGGGGAAAGGATAAAGTACTGGGAACTCCTCAGAAGAATCTTATTTGTGGTGAGGGGAGAGAGATAAAAGCTCATTTTGGAACGACATGAACATGCTGCGTAAGTAGCTGTTATCAGTAAATAAATGCACTGAGATTAAGAAAATCAGTAGCTTAATAAATTAAGTACTTCCTGGTATGGTTACTGTACTGGTAACTCCCAAAAGAATCTGGATTGTGGTGAGGGGAACAGAGAAAAAAGCTCATTTAGGACCTGCACTTACGAAGGGGGTAGGCAGCTGTATATCAGGGAGTAAACATTCTGAGAATAAAAACAGCTGGAGCTTGCTAAGGTAATTACACAGGGGAAAGGATAATGTACTGGGAACTCCTCAGAAGAATCTGATTTGTGGTGAGGGGAACAGAGAAAAAAGCTCATTTAGGAACGACATGAACATGCTGGGTAGGCAGCTGTTTATCAGTAAATATCTCCACTGAGATTAAGAAAAGCAGTAGCTTAATAAATTAAGTACTTCCTGGTATGGAAAATGTACTGGGAACTCCTCAAAGAATCTGATTTGTGGTGAGGGAACAGAGAAAAAGCTCATTTAGGACCTGCACTTACGAAGGCGTAGGCAGCTGTATATCAGGGAGTAAACCTTCTGAGAATAAAAAAGCTGGAGCTTGTTAAGGTAATTACACAGGGGAAAGGATAATGTACTGGTATCTCCCCAAAGAATCTGGATTTGTGGTGAGGGGAGAGAGATAAAAGCTCATTTAGGACCTGCACTTACGAAGGGGTAGGCAGCTGTTTATCAGTAAATATCTCCACTGAGAATAAGAAAAGCAGTAGCTTAATAAATTAAGTACTTCCTGGGGAAAGGATAATATACTGGTAACTCCCCAAAAGAATCTGGATTTGTGGTGAGGGGAACAGAGAAAAAAGCTCATTTAGGAACGACATAAACATGCTGCGTAGGTAGCTGTTTATCAGTAAATATCTCCACTGAGATTAAGAAAAGCAGTAGCTTAATAAATTAAGTACTTCCTGGTATGGTTACTGTACTGGTAACTCCCCAAAGGAATCTGGATCGTGGTGAGGGAACAGAGAAAAAAGCTCATTTAGGACCTGCACTTACGAAGGGGGTAGGCAGCTGTATATCAGGGAGTAAAACTTCTGAGAATAAAAACAGCTGGAGCTTGTTAAGGTAATTACACAGGGGAAAGGATAATGTACTGGGAACTCCTCAGAAGAATCTGATTTGTGGTGAGGGGAGAGAGATAAAAGCTCATTTAGGAACGACATGAACATGCTGCGTAGGTAGCTGTTTATCAGTAAATATCTCCACTGAGATTAACAAAAGCAGTAGCTTAATAAATTAAGTACTTCCTGGTATGGTTACTCTACTGGTAACTCCCCAAAAGAATCTTTATTGTGGTGAGGGAACAGAGAAAAAAGCTCATTTAGGACCTGCACTTACGAAGGGGGTAGGCAGCTGTATATCAGGGAGTAAACCTTCTGAGAATAAAAACAGCTGGAGCTTGTTAAGGTAATTACACAGGGGAAAGGATAATGTACTGGGAACTCCTCAGAAGAATCTGATTTGTGGTGAGGGGAGAGAGATAAAAGCTCATTTAGGAACGACATGAACATGCTGCGTAGGTAGCTGTTCATCAGTAAATATCTCCACTGAGATTAAGAAAAGCAGTAGCTTAATAAATTAAGTACTTCCTGGTATGGTTACTGTACTGGTAACTCCCCAAAAGAATCGGGATTGTGGTGAGGGAACAGAGAAAAAAGCTCATTTAGGATCTACACTTACGAAGGGGGTAGGCAGCTGTATAACAGGGAGTAAACCTTCTGAGAATAAAAACAGCTGGAGCTTGTTAAGGTAATTACACAGGGGAAAGGATAATGTACTGGGAACTCCTCATAAAAATCTGATTTGTGGTGATGGGAGAGAGATAAAAGCTCATTTAGGAACGACATGAACATGCTGCGTAGGTAGCAGTTTATCAGTAAATATCTCCACTGAGATTAAGAAAAGCAGTAGCTTAATAAATTAACTACTTCCTGGTATGGTTACTGTACTGGTAACTCCCCAAAAGAATATGGATTGTGGTGAGGAAACAGAGAAAAAAGCTCATTTAGGACCTGCACTTACGAAGGAGGTAGGCAGCTGTATATCAGGGAGTAAACCTTCTGAGAATAAAAACAGCTGTATCTTTTAAGGTAATTACACAGGGGAAAGGATAATATACTGGGAACTCCACAGAAGAATCTGATTTGTTGTGAGGGGAGAGAGATAAAAGCTCATTTATTAACGACATGAACATGCTGCGTAGGTAGCTGTTTATCAGTAAATATCTCCACGGAGATTAAGAAAAGCAGTAGCTTAATAAATTAAGTACTTACTGGTATGGTTACTGTACTGGTAACTCCCCAAAAGAATCTGGATTGTGGTGAGGGAAAAGAGAAAAAAGCTCATTTAGGACCTGCACTTACGAAGGGGGTAGGCAGTTGAATATCATGGAGTAAACCTTCTGAGAATCAAAACAGCTGGGGATTGTTAAGGTAATTACACAGGGGAAAGGATAATGTACTGGGAACTCCTCAGAAGAATCTGATTTGCGGTGAGTGGAGAGAGATAAAAGCTCATTTAGGAAAGACATAAACATGCTGCGTAGGTAGCTGTTTATCAGTAAATATCTCCACTGAGATTAAGAAAAGCAGAAGCTTAATAAATTACGTACTTCCTGGTATGGTTACTGTACTGGTAACTCCCCAAAAGAATCTGGATTGTGGTGAGGGAACAGAGAAAAAAGCTCATTTAGGACCTCCACTTACGAAAGGGGTAGGAAGCTGTATATCAGGGAGTAAACCTTCTGAGAATAAAAACAGCTGGAGCTTGTTAAGGTAATTACACAGGGGAAAGGATAATGTACTGGGAACTCCTCAGAAGAATCTGATTTGTGGTGATGGGAGAGAGATAAAAGCTCATTTTGGAACGACATACACATGAAGCGTAGGTAGCTGTTTATCAGTAAATATCTCCACTGAGATTAAGAAAAGCAGTAGCTTAATAAATTAAGTACTTCCTGGTATGGTTACTGTACTGGTAACTCCCCAAAAGAATCTGGATTGTGGTGAGGGAACAGAGAAAAGCTCATTTAGGACCTGCACTTACGAAGGGGGTAGGCAGCTGTATATCAGGGAGTAAACCTTCTGAGAATAAAAACAGCTGGAGCTTGTTAAGGTAATTACACGGGGTAAAGGATAATGTACTGGGAACTCCTTAGAAGAATCTGATTTGTGGTGAGGGGAGAGAGATAAAAGCTCATTTAGGAACGACATGAACATGCTGCGTAGGTAGCTGTTTATCAGTAAATATCTCCACTGAGATTAAGAACAGCAGTAGTTTAATAAATTAAGTACTTCCTGGTATGGTTACTGTACTGGTAACTCCCCAAAAGAATCTGGATTGTGGTGAGGGAACAGAGAAAAAAGCTCATTTAGGACCTGCACTTACGAAGGGGGTAGGCAGCTGTATATCAGGGAGTAAATCTTCTGAGAATAAAAACAGCTGGAGCTTGTTAAGGTAATTACACAGGGGAAAGGATAATGTACTGGGAACTCCTCAGAAGAATCTGATTTGTGGTGAGGGGAGAGAGATAAAAGCTCATTTAGGAACGACATGAACATGCTGCATACGTAGCTGTTTATCAGTAAATATCTCCACTGAGATTAAGAAAAGCAGTAGCTTAATAAATTAAGTACTTCCTGGTATGGTTACTGTACTGGTAACTCCCCAAAAGAATCTGGATTGTGGTGAGGGAACAGAGAAAAAAGCTCATTTAGGACCTGCACTTACGAAGGGGGTTGGCAGCTGTATATCAGGGAGTAAAACTTCTGAGAAAAAAAGAGCTGGAGCTTGTTAAGGTAATTACACAGGGGAAAGGATAATGTACTGGGAACTCCTCAGAAGAATCTGATTTGTGGTGAGGGGAGAGAGATAAAAGCTCATTTAGGAACGACATGAACATGCTGCGTAGGTAGCTGTTTATCAGTAAATATCTCCACTGAGATTAAGAAAAGCAGGAGCTTAATAAATTAAGTACTTCCTGGTATGGTTACTGTGCTGGTAACTCCCCAAAAGAATCTGGATTGTGGTGAGGGAACAGAGAAAAAAGCTCATTTAGGACCTGCACTTACGAAGGGGTTTGGCAGCTGTATATCAGGGATAAACCTTCTGAGAATAAAAACAGCTGGAGCTTGTTAAGGTAATTACACAGGGGAAAGGATAATGTACTGGGAACTCCTCAGAAGAATCTGATTTGTGGTGAGGGGAGAGAGATAAAAGCTCATTTAGGAACGACATGAACATGCTGGGTACGTAGCTGTTATCAGTAAATATCTCCACTGAGATTAAGAAAAGTAGTAGCTGAATAAATTAAGTTCTTCCTGGTATGGTTACTGTACTGGTAACTCCGCAAAAGAATCTGGATTGTGGTGAGGGAACAGAGAAAAAAGCTCATTTAGGACCTGCACTTACGAAGGGGGTAGGCAGCTGTATATCAGGGAGTAAACCTTCTGAGAATAAAAACAGCTGGAGCTTGTTAAGGTAATTACACAGGGGAAAGGATAATGTACTGGAACTCCTCAGAAGAATCTGATTTGTGGTGAGGGGACAGAGATAAAAGCTCATTTAGGAACGACATTAACATGCTGCGTAGGTAGCTGTTTATCAGTAAATATCTCCACTAAGATTAAGCAAAGCAGTAGCTTAATAAATTAAGTACTTCCTGGTATTGTTCCTGTACTGGTAACTCCCCAAAAGAATCTGGATTGTGGTGAGGGAACAGAGAAAAAAGCTCATTTAGGACCTGCACTTACGAAGGGGGTAGGCAGCTGTATATCAGGGAGTAACCCTTCTGAGAATAAAAACAGCTGGAGCTTGTTAAGGTAATTACACAGGGGAAAGGATAATGTACTGGGAACTCCTCAGAAGAATCTGATTTGTGGTGAGGGCAGAGAGATAAAAGCTCATTTAGGAACGACATGAACATGCTGCGTAGGTAGCTGTTTATCAGTAAATATCTCCACTGAGATTAAGAAAAGCAGGAGCTTAATAAATTAAGTACTTCCTGGTATGGTTACTGTACTGGTAACTCCCCAAAAGAATCTGGATTGTGGTGAGGGAACAGAGAAAAAAGCTCATTTAGGACCTGCACTTACGAAGGGGGTTGGCAGCTGTATATCAGGGAGTAAACCTTCTGAGAATAAAAACAGCTGGAGCTTGTTAAGGTAATTACACAGGGGAAAGGATAATGTACTGGGAACTCCACAGAAGAATCTGATTTGTGGTGAGGGGAGAGAGATAAAAGCTCATTTAGAACGACATGAACATGCTGGGTACGTAGCTGTTTATCAGTAAATATCTCCACTGAGATTAAGAAAAGCAGTAGCTTAATAAATTAAGTACTTCCTGGTATGGTTACTGTACTGGGAACTCCCCAAAAGAATCTGGATTGTGGTGAGGGAACAGAGAAAAAAGCTCATTTACACCTACACTTACGAAGGGGGTAGGCAGCTGTATATCAGGGAGTAAACCTTCTGAGAATAAAAACAGCTGGAGCTTGTTAAGGTAATTACACAGGGGAAAGGATAATGTACTGGGAACTCCTCTAAAGAATCTGATTTGTGTTGAGGGGAGAGAGATAAAAGCTCATTTAGGAACGACATGAACATGCTGCATAGGTAGCTGTTTATCAGTAAATATCTCCACTGAGATTAAGAAAAGCAGGAGCTTAATAAATTAATTACTTCCTGGTATGGTTACTGTACTGGTAACTCCCCAAAAGAATCTGGATTGTGGTGAGGGAAGAGAGAAAAAAGCTCATTTAGGACCTGCACTTACGAAGGGGGTAGGCAGCTGTATATCAGGGAGTAAACTTTCTGAGAATTGAAACAGCTGGAGCTTGTTAAGGTAATTACACAGGGGAAGGATAATGTACTGGGAACTCCTCAGAAGAATCTGATTTGTGGTGAGGGGACAGAGATAAAAGCTCATTTAGGAACGACATGAACATGCTGGGTACGTAGCTGTTTATCAGTAAATATCTCCACTGAGATTAAGAAAAGCAGTAGCTTAATAAATTAAGTACTTCCTGGTATGGTTACTGTACTGGTAACTCCCCAAAAGAATCTGGATTGTGGTGAGGGAACAGAGAAAAAAGCTCATTTAGGACCTGCACTTAGAAGGGGGTAGTCAGCTGTATATCAGTGAGTAAAACCTCTGAGAATAAAAACAGCTGGAGCTTGTTAAGGTAATTACACAGGGGAAAGGATAATGTACTGGGAACTCCTCAGAAGAATCTGATTTGTGCTGAGGGGAGAGAGATAAAAGCTCATTTAGGAACGCCATGAACATGCTGCGTAGGTAGCTGTTTATCAGTAAATATCTCCACTGAGATTAAGAAAAGCAGTAGCTTAATAAATTAAGTACTTCCTGGTATGGTTACTGTACTGGTAACTCCCCAAAAGAATCTGGATTGTGGTGAGGGAACAGAGAAAAAAGCTCATTTAGGACCTGCACTTACGAAGGGGGTTGGCAGCTGTATATCAGGGAGTAAAACTTCTCAGAATAAAAACAGCTGGAGCTTGTTAAGGTAATTACACAGGGGAAAGGATAATGTACTGGGAACTCCTCAGAAGAATCTGATTTGTGGTGAGGGGAGAGAGATAAAAGCTCATTTAGGAACGACATGAACCTGCTGGGTACGTAGCTGTTTATCAGTAAATATCTCCACTGAGATTAAGAAAAGCAGTAGCTTAATAAATTAAGTACTTCCTGGTATGGTTACTGTACTGGTAACTGCGCAAAAGAATCTGGATTGTGGTGAGGGAACAGAGAAAAAAGCTCATTTAGGACCTGCACTTACGAAGGGGGTAGGCAGCTGTATATCAGGGAGTAAACCCTCTGAGAATAAAAACAGCTGGAGCTTGTTAAAGTAATTACACAGGGGAAAGGATAATGTACTGGGAACTCCTCAGAAGAATCTGATTTGTGGTGAGGGCAGAGAGATAAAAGCTCATTTAGGAACGACATGAACATGCTGCGTAGGTAGCTGTTTATCAGTAAATATCTCCACTGAGATTAAGAAAAGCAGGAGCTTAATAAATTAAGTACTTCCTGGTATGGTTACTGTGCTCTTAACTCCCCAAAAGAATCTGGATTGTGGTGAGGGAACAGAGAAAAAAGCTCATTTAGGACCTGCACTTACGAAGGGGTTTGGCAGCTGTATATCAGGGATTAAACCTTCTGAGAATAAAAAAAGCTGGAGCTTGTTAAGGTAATTACACAGGGGAAAGGATAATGTACTGGGAACTCCTCAGAAGAATCTGATTTGTGGTGAGGGGAGAGAGATAAAAGCTCATTTAGGAACGACATGAACATGCTGGGTACGTAGCTGTTTATCAGTAAATATCTCCACTGAGATTAAGAAAAGTAGTAGCTTAATAAATTAAGTTCTTCCTGGTATGGTAACTGTACTGGTAACTCCGCAAAAGAATCTGGATTGTGGTGAGGGAACAGAGAAAAAAGCTCATTTAGGACCTGCACTTACGAAGGGGATAGGCAGCTGTATATCAGGGAGTAAACCTTCTGAGAATAAAAACAGCTGGAGCTTGTTAAGGTAATTACACAGGGGAAAGGATAATGTACTGGAACTCCTCAGAAGAATCTGATTTGTGGTGAGGGGAGAGAGATAAAAGCTCATTTAGGAACGACATTAACATGCTGCGTAGGTAGCTGTTTATCAGTAAATATCTCCACTAAGATTAATAAAAGCAGTAGCTTAATAAATTAAGTACTTCCTGGTATTGTTCCTGTACTGGTAACTCCCCAAAAGAATCTGGATTGTGGTGAGGGAACAGAGAAAAAAGCTCATTTAGGACCTGCACTTACGAAGGGGGTAGGCAGCTGTATATCAGGGAGTAACCCTTCTGAGAATAAAAACAGCTGGAGGTTGTTAAGGTAATTACACAGGGGAAAGGATAATGTACTGGGAACTCCTCAGAAGAATCTGATTTGTGGTGAGGGAGAGAGATAAAAGCTCATTTAGGAACGACATGAACATGCTGCGTAGGTAGCTGTTTATCAGTAAAAATCTCCACTGAGATTAAGAAAAGCAGGAGCTTAATAAATTAAGTACTTCCTGGTACGGTTACTGTACTGGTAACTCCTCAAAAGAATCTGGATTGTGGTGAGGGAACAGAGAAAAAAGCTCATTTAGGACCTGCACTTACGAAGGGGGTAGGCAGCGGTATATCAGGGAGTAAACCTTCTGAGAATAAAAACAGCTGGAGCTTGTTAAGGTAATTACACAGGGGAAGGATAATGTACTGGGAATCCTCAGAAGAATCTGATTTGTGGTGAGGGGAGAGAGATAAAAGCTCATTTAGGAACGACATGAACATGCTGCGTAGGTAGCTGTTTATCAGTAAATATCTCCACTGAGATTAAGAAAAGCAGGAGCTTAATAAATTAAGTACTTCCTGGTATGGTTACTGTACTGGTAACTCCCCAAAAGAATCTGGATTGTGGTGAGGGAACAGAGAAAAAAGCTCATTTAGGACCTGCACTTACGAAGGGGGTAGGCAGCTGTATATCAGGGAGTAAAACTTCTGAGAATAAAAACAGCTGGAGCTTGTTAAGGTAATTACACAGGGGAAAGGATAATGTACTGTGAACTCCTCAGAAGAATCTGATTTGTGGTGAGGGAGAGAGATAAAAGCTCATTTAGGAACGACATGAACATGCTGCGTACGTAGCTGTTTATCAGTAAATATCTCTACTGAGATTAAGAAAAGCAGTAGCTGAATAAATTACGTACTTCCTGGTATGGTTACTGTACTGGTAACTCCCCAAAAGAATCTGGATTGTGGTGAGGGAACAGAGAAAAAAGCTCATTAGGACCTGTACTTACGAAGGTGTAGGCAGCTGTATATCAGGGAGTAAACTTTCTGAGAATAGTAACAGCTGGAGCTTGTTAAGGTAATTACACAGGGGAAGGATAATGTACTGGGAACTCCTCAGAAGAATCTTATTTGTGGTGAGGGGAGAGAGATAAAAGCTCATTTGGGAAGGACATGAACATGCTGCATACGTAGCTGTTTATCAGTAAATATCTCCACTGAGAATAAGAAAAGCAGTAGCTTAATAAATTAAGTACTTCCTGGTATGGATACTGTACTGGTAACTCCCCAAAAGAATCTGGATTGTGGTGAGGGAACAGAGAAAAAAGCTCATTTAGGACCTGCACTTACGAAGGGGGTAGGCAGCTGTATATCAGGGAGTAAACCTTCTGAGAATAAAAACAGCTGGATCTTGTTAAGGTAATTACACAGGGGAAAGGATAATGTACTGGGAACTCCTCAGAAGAATCTGATTTGTGGTGAGGGAGAGAGATAAAAGCTCATTTAGGAACGACATGAACATGCTGCGTTGGTAGCTGATTATCAGTAAATATCTCGACTGAGAGTAAGAAAAGCAGTAGCTGAATAAATTAAGTACTTCCTGGTATGGTTACTGTACTGGTAACTCCCAAAAAGAATCTGGATTGTGGTGAGGGAACAGAGAAAAAGCTCATTTAGGACCTGCACTTATGAAGGGGGTAGGCAGTTGTATATCAGGGTGTAAACCTTCTGAGATAAAAACAGCTGGAGCTTGTTAAGGGAATTACACAGGGGAAAGGATAATGTACTGGGAACTCCTCAGAAGAATCTGATTTGTGATTAGGGAGAGTGATAAAAGCTCATTTATGAACGACATGAACATGCTGCGTAGGTAGCTGTTTGTCAGTAAATATCTCCACTGAGATTAAGAAAAGCAGTAGCTTAATAAATAATGTACTTCCTGGTATGGTTACTGTACTGGTAACTCCCCAAAAGAATCTGGATTGTGGTGAGGGAACAGATAAAAAAGCTCATTTAGGACCTGCACTTACGAAGGGGGTAGGCAGCTGTATATCAGGGAGTATCGCTTCTGAGAATAAAAACAGCTGGAGCTTGTTAAGGTAATTACACAGGAGAAAGGATAATGTACTGGGAACTCCTCAGAAGAATCTGATTTGTGGTGAGGGGAGAGAGATAAAAGCTCATTAAGGAACGACAGAACATGCTGCATACTTAGCTGTTTATCAGTAAATATCTCCACTGAGATTAAGAAAAGCAGTAGCTTAATAAATTAAGTACTTCCTGGTATGGATACTGTACTGGTAACTCCCCAAAAGAATCTGGATTGTGGTGAGGGGAGAGAGATAAAAGCTCATTTAGGAACGACATGAACATGCTGCGTAGGTAGCTGTTTATCAGTAAATATCTCCACTGAGATTAAGAAAAGCAGTAGCTTAATAAATTAAGTACTTCCTTGTATGGTTAATGTACTGGTAACTCCCAAAAGAATCTGGATTGTGGTGAGGGAACAGAGAAAAAAGCTCATTTAGGACCTGCACTTACGAAGGGGTTAGGCAGTTGTATATCAGGAGTAAACCTTCAGAGAATCAAAACAGCTGGGGATTGTTAAGGTAATTTCACAGGGGAAAGGATAATGTACTGGGAACTCCTCAGAAGAATCTGATTTGTGGTGAGGGGAGAGAGATAAAAGCTCATTTAGGAACGACATGAACATGCTGCGTACGTAGCTGTTTATCAGTAAATATCTCCACTGAGATTAAGAAAAGCAGTAGCTTAATAAATTAAGTACTTCCTGGTATGGTTACTGTACTGGTAACTCCCCAAAAGAATCTGGATTGTGGTGAGGGAACAGAGAAAAAAGCTCATTTAGGACCTGCACTTACGAAGGGGGTAGGCAGCTGTATATCAGGGAGTAAACCTTCTGAGAATAAAAACAGCTGGAGCTTGTTAAAGTAATTACACAGGGGAAAGGATAATGTACTGGGAACTCCTCAGAAGAATCTGATTTGTGGTGAGGGGAGAGAGATAAAAGCTCATTTAGGAACGACATGAACATGCTGCGTAGGTAGCTGTTTATCAGTAAATATCTGCACTGAGATTAAGAAAAGCAGTAGCTTAATAAATTAAGTACTTCCTGGTATGGTTACTGTACTGGTAACTCCCCAAAAGAATCTGGATTGTGGTGAGGGAACAGAGAAAAAAGCTCATTTAGGACCTGCACTTACGAAGGGGGTAGGCAGCTGTATATCAGGGAGTAAACCTTCTGAGAATAAAAACAGCTGGAGCTTGTTAAGGTAATTACACAGGGGAAAGGATAATGTACTGGGAACTCCTCAGAAGATTCTGATTTGTGGTGAGGGGAGAGAGATAAAAGCTCATTTAGGAACGACATGGACATGCTGCGTAGGTAGCTGTTTATCAGTAAATATCTCCACTGAGATTAAGAAAAGAAGTAGCTTAATAAATTAAGTACTTCCTGGTATGGTTACTGTACTGGTAACTCCCCAAAGGAATCGATAATGTGGTGAGGGAACAGAGAAAAAAGCACATTTAGGACCTGCACTTACGAAGGGGGTAGGCAGCTGTATATCAGGGAGTAAACCTTCTGAGAATAAAAACAGCTGGAGCTTGTTAAGGTAATTACACAGGGGAAAGGATAATGTACTGGGAACTCCTCAGAAGAATCTGATTTGTGGTGAGGGGAGAGAGATAAAAGCTCATTTAGGAACGACATTAACATGCTGCGTAGGTAGCTGTTTATCAGTAAATATCTCCACTGAGATTAAGAAAAGCAGTAGCTTAATAAATTAAGTACTTCCTGGTATGGTTACTGTACTGGGAACTCCCCAAAAGAATCTGGATTGTGGTGAGGGAACAGAGAAAAAAGCTCATTTAGGACCTGCACTTACGAAGGGTGTAGGCAGCTGTATATCAGGGAGTAAACCTTCTGAGAATAAAAACAGCTGGAGCTTGTTAAGGTAATTACACAGGGGAAAGGATAATGTACTGGGAACTCCTCTAAAGAATCTGATTTGTGTTGAGGGGAGAGAGATAAAAGCTCATTTAGGAACGACATGAACATGCTGCATAGGTAACTGTTTATCAGTAAATATCTCCACTGAGATTAAGAAAAGCAGGAGCTTAATAAATTAATTACTTCCTGGTATGGTTACTGTACTGGTAACTCCCCAAAAGAATCTGGATTGTGGTGAGGGAAGAGAGAAAAAAGCTCATTTAGGACCTGCACTTACGAAGGGGGTAGGCAGCTGTATATCAGGGAGTAAACCTTCTGAGAATTGAAACAGCTGGAGCTTGTTAAGGTAATTACACAGGGGAAGGATAATGTACTGGGAACTCCTCAGAAGAATCTGATTTGTGGTGAGGGGAGAGAGATAAAAGCTCATTTGGGAAGGACATGAACATGCTGGGTACGTAGCTGTTTATCAGTAAATATCTCCACTGAGATTAAGAAAAGCAGTAGCTTAATAAATTAAGTACTTCCTGGTATGGTTACTGTACTGGTAACTGCGCAAAAGAATCTGGATTGTGGTGAGGGAACAGAGAAAAGAGCTCATTTAGGACCTGCACTTACGAAGGGGGTAGGCAGCTGTATATCAGGGAGTAAACCCTCTGAGAATAAAAACAGCTGGAGCTTGTTAAAGTAATTACACAGGGGAAAGGATAATGTACTGGGAACTCCTCAGAAGAATCTGATTTGTGGTGAGGGCAGAGAGATAAAAGCTCATTTAGGAACGACATGAACATGCTGCGTAGGTAGCTGTTTATCAGTAAATATCTCCACTGAGATTAAGAAAAGCAGGAGCTTAATAAATTAAGTACTTCCTGGTATGGTTACTGTGCTCTTAACTCCCCAAAAGAATCTGGATTGTGGTGAGGGAACAGAGAAAAAAGCTCATTTAGGACCTGCACTTACGAAGGGGTTTGGCAGCTGTCCTTCTGAGAATAAAAAAAGCTGGAGCTTGTTAAGGTAATTACACAGGGGAAAGGATAATGTACTGGGAACTCCTCAGAAGAATCTGATTTGTGGTGAGGGGAGAGAGATAAAAGCTCATTTAGGAACGACATGAACATGCTGGGTACGTAGCTGTTTATCAGTAAATATCTCCACTGAGATTAAGAAAAGTAGTAGCTTAATAAATTAAGTTCTTCCTGGTATGGTTACTGTACTGGTAACTCCGCAAAAGAATCTGGATTGTGGTGAGGGAACAGAGAAAAAAGCTCATTTAGGACCTGCACTTACGAAGGGGGTAGGCAGCTGTATATCAGGGAGTAAACCTTCTGAGAATAAAAACAGCTGGAGCTAGTTAAGGTAATTACACAGGGGAAAGGATAATGTACTTGGAACTCCTCAGAAGAATCTGATTTGTGGTGAGGGGAGAGAGATAAAAGCTCATTTAGGAACGACATTAACATGCTGCGTAGGTAGCTGTTTATCAGTAAATATCTCCACTAAGATTAATAAAAGCAGTAGCTTAATAAATTAAGTACTTCCTGGTATTGTTCCTGTACTGGTAACTCCCCAAAAGAATCTGGATTGTGGTGAGGGAACAGAGAAAAAAGCTCATTTAGGACCTGCACTTACGAAGGGGGTAGGCAGCTGTATATCAGGGAGTAACCCTTCTGAGAATAAAAACAGCTGGAGGTTGTTAAGGTAATTACACAGGGGAAAGGATAATGTACTGGGAACTCCTCAGAAGAGTCTGATTTGTGGTGACGGGAGAGAGATAAAAGATCATTTGGGAACGACATGAACATGCTGCGTAGGTAGCTGTTTATCAGTAAAAATCTCCACTGAGATTAAGAAAAGCAGGAGCTTAATAAATTAAGTACTTCCTGGTACGGTTACTGTACTGGTAACTCCCCAAAAGAATCTGGATTGTGGTGAGGGAACAGAGAAAAAAGCTCATTTAGGACCTGCACTTACGAAGGGGGTAGGCAGCGGTATATCAGGGAGTAAACCTTCTGAGAATAAAAACAGCTGGAGCTTGTTAAGGTAATTACACAGGGGAAGGATAATGTGCTGGGAATTCCTCAGAAGAATCTGATTTGTGGTGAGGGGAGAGAGATAAAAGCTCATTTAGGAACGACATGAACATGCTGCGTAGGTAGCTGTTTATCAGTAAATATCTCCACTGAGATTAAGAAAAGCAGGAGCTTAATAAATTAAGTACTTCCTGGTATGGTTACTGTACTGGTAACTCCCCAAAAGAATCTGGATTGTGGTGAGGGAACAGAGAAAAAAGCTCATTTAGGACCTGCACTTACGAAGGGGGTAGGCAGCTGTATATCAGGGAGTAAACCTTCTGAGAATAAAAACAGCTGGAGCTTGTTAAGGTAATTACACAGGGGAAAGGATAATGTACTGTGAACTCCTCAGAAGAATCTGATTTGTGGTGAAGGGAGAGAGATAAAAGCTCATTTAGGAACGACATGAACATGCTGCGTACGTAGCTGTTTATCAGTAAATATCTCTACTGAGATTAAGAAAAGCAGTAGCTGAATAAATTACGTACTTCCTGGTATGGTTACTGTACTGGTAACTCCCCAAAAGAATCTGGATTGTGGTGAGGGAACAGAGAAAAAAGCTCATTTATGACCTGCACTTACGAAGGGGGTAGGCAGCTGTATATCAGGGAGTAAACCTTCTGAGAATAAAAACAGCTGGATCTTGTTAAGGTAATTACACAGGGGAAAGGATAATGTACCGGGAACTCCTCAGAAGAATCTGATTTGTGGTGAGGGGAGAGAGATAAAAGCTCATTTAGGAACGACATGAACATGCTGCGTTGGTAGCTGATTATCAGTAAATATCTCGACTGAGAGTAAGAAAAGCAGTAGCTGAATAAATTAAGTACTTCCTGGTATGGTTACTGTACTGGTAACTCCCAAAAAGAATCTGGATTGTGGTGAGGGAACAGAGAAAAGAGGTCATTTAGGACCTGCACTTACGAAGGGGGTTGGCAGTTGTTTATCAGGGTGTAAACCTTCTGAGGATAAAAACAGCTGGAGCTTGTTAAGGGAATTACACAGGGGAAAGGATAATGTACTGGGAACTCTTCAGAAGAATCTGATTTGTGATTAGGGAGAGTGATAAAAGCTCATTTATGAACGACATGAACATGCTGCGTAGGTAGCTGTTTGTCAGTAAATATCTCCACTGAGATTAAGAAAAGCAGTAGCTTAATAAATAAAGTACTTCCTGGTATGGTTACTGTACTGGTAACTCCCCAAAAGAATCTGGATTGTGGTGAGGGAACAGATAAAAAAGCTCATTTAGGACCTGCACTTACGAAGGGGGTAGGCAGCTGTATATCAGGGAGTATCGCTTCTGAGAATAAAAACAGCTGGAGCTTGTTAAGGTAATTACACAGGAGAAAGGATAATGTACTGGGAACTCCTCAGAAGAATCTGATTTGTGGTGAGGGGAGAGAGATAAAAGCTCATTTAGGAACGACAGAACATGCTGCATACTTAGCTGTTTATCAGTAAATATCTCCACTGAGATTAAGAAAAGCAGTAGCTTAATAAATTAAGTACTTCCTGGTATGGATAATGTACTGGTAACTCCCCAAAAGAATCTGGATTGTGGTGAGGGGAGAGAGATAAAAGCTCATTTAGGAACGACATGAACATGCTGCGTAGGTAGCTGTTTATCAGTAAATATCTCCACTGAGATTAAGAAAAGCAGTAGCTTAATAAATTAAGTACTTCCTTGTATGGTTACTGTACTGGTAACTCCCCAAAAGAATCTGGATTGTGGTGAGGGAACAGAGAAAAAAGCTCATTTAGGACCTGCACTTACGAAGGGGTTAGGCAGTTGTATATCATGGAGTAAACCTTCAGAGAATCAAAACAGCTGGGGATTGTTAAGGTAATTTCACAGGGGAAAGGATAATGTACTGGGAACTCCTCAGAAGAATCTGATTTGTGGTGAGGGGAGAGAGATAAAAGCTCATTTAGGAACGACATGAACATGCTGCGTACGTAGCTGTTTATCAGTAAATATCTCCACTGAGATTAAGAAAAGCAGTAGCTTAATAAATTAAGTACTTCCTGGTATGGTTACTGTACTGGTAACTCCCCAAAAGAATCTGGATTGTGGTGAGGGAACAGAGAAAAAAGCTCATTTAGGACCTGCACTTACGAAGGGGGTAGGCAGCTGTATATCAGGGAGTAAACCTTCTGAGAATAAAAACAGCTGGAGCTTGTTAAAGTAATTACACAGGGGAAAGGATAATGTACTGGGAACTCCTCAGAAGAATCTGATTTGTGGTGAGGGGAGAGAGATAAAAGCTCATTTAGAACGACATGAACATGCTGCATAGGTAGCTGTTTATCAGTAAATATCTGCACTGAGATTAAGAAAAGCAGTAGCTTAATAAATTAAGTACTTCCTGGTATGGTTACTGTACTGGTAACTCCCCAAAAGAATCTGGATTGTGGTGAGGGAACAGAGAAAAAAGCTCATTTAGGACCTGCACTTACGAAGGGGGTAGGCAGCTGTATATCAGGGAGTAAACCTTCTGAGAATAAAAACAGCTGGAGCTTGTTAAGGTAATTACACAGGGGAAAGGATAATGTACTGGGAACTCCTCAGAAGAATCTGATTTGTGGTGAGGGGAGAGAGATAAAAGCTCATTTAGGAACGACATGGACATGCTGCGTAGGTAGCTGTTTATCAGCAAATATCTCCACTGAGATTAAGAAAAGAAGTAGCTTAATAAATTAAGTACTTCCTGGTATGGTTACTGTACTGGTAACTCCCCAAAGGAATCGGTAATGTGGTGAGGGAACAGAGAAAAAAGCACATTTAGGACCTGCACTTACGAAGGGGATAGGCAGCTGTATATCAGGGAGTAAACCTTCTGAGAATAAAAACAGCTGGAGCTTGTTAAGGTAATTACACAGGGGAAAGGATAATGTACTGGGAACTCCTCAGAAGAATCTGATTTGTGGTGAGGGGAGAGAGATAAAAGCTCATTTAGGAACGACATGAACATGCTGTGTAGGTAGCTGTTTACCAGTAAATATCTCCACTGAGATTAAGAAAAGCAGTAGCTTAATAAACTAAGTACTTCCTGGTATGGTTACTGTACTGGTAAATCCCCAAAAGAATCTGGATGATGGTGAGGGAACAGAGAAAAAAGCTCATTTAGGAACGACATGAACATGCTGCGTAGGTCGCTGTTTATCAGTAAATATCTCCACTGAGATTAAGAAAAGCAGTAGCTTAATAAATTAAGTACTTCCTGGTATGGTTACTGTACTGGTAACTCCCCAAAAGAATCTGGATTTTTGTGAGGGAACAGAGAAAAAAGCTCATTTAGGACCTGCACTTACGAAGGGGGTAGGCAGCTGTATATCAGGGAGTAAAACTTCTGAGAATAAAAACAGCTGGAGCTTGTTAATGTAATTACACAGGGGAAAGGATAATGTACTGGGAACTCCTCAGAAGAATCTGATTTGTCGTGAGGGGAGAGAGATAAAAGCTCATTTAGGAACGACATGAACATGCTGCATAGGTAGCTGTTTATCAGTAAATATCTCCACTGAGATTAAGAAAAGCAGTAGCTTAATAAATTAAGTACTTCCTGGTATGGTTACTGTACTGGTAACTCCCCAAAAGAATCTGTATTGTGGTGAGGGAACAGAGAAAAAAGCACATTTAGGACCTGCAATTACGAAGGGGGTAGGCAGCTGTATATCAGGGAGTAAACCTTCTGAGAATAAAAACAGCTGGAGCTTGTTAAGGTAATTACACAGGGGAAAGGATAATGTACTGGGAACTCCTCAGGAGAATCTGATTTGTGGTGAGGGGAGAGAGATAAACCTCATTTAGGAACGACATGAACTTGCTGCGTACGTAGCTGTTTATCAGTAAATATCTCCACTGAGATTAAGAAAAGCAGTAGCTTAATAAATTAAGTACTTCCTGGTATGGTTACTGTACTGGGAACTCCCCAAAAGAATCTGGATTGTGGTGAGGGAACAGAGAAAAAAGCTCATTTAGGACCTGCACTTACGAAGGGGGTAGACAGCTGTATATCAGGGAGTAAACATTCTTAGAATAAAAACAGCTGGAGCTTGTTAAGGTAATTACACAGGGGAAAGGATAATGTACTGGGAACTCCTCAGAAGAATCTGATTTGTGGTGACGGGAGAGAGATAAAAGCTCATTTAGGAACGATATGAACATGCTGCGTATCTAGCTGTTTATCAGTAAATATCTCCACTGATATTAAGAAAAGCAGTAGCTTAATAAATTAAGTAGTTCCTGGTATGGTTACTGTACTGGTAACTCCCCAAAAGAATCTGGATTGTGGTGAGGGAACAGAGAAAAAAGCTCATTTAGGACCTGCACTTACGAAGGGGGTAGGCAGCTGTATATCAGGGAGTAAACCTTCTCAGAATAAAAACAGCTGGAGCTTGTTAAGGTAATTACACAGGGGAAAGGATAATGTACTGGGAACTCCTCAGAAGAATCTGATTTGTGGTGAGGGGAGAGAGATAAAAGCTCATTTAGGGACGACATGAACATGCTGCTTACGTAGCTGTTTATCAGTAAATATCTCCACTGATATTAAGAAAAGCAGTAGCTTAATAAATTAAGTACTTCCTGGTATGGATACTGTACTGGTAACTCCCCAAAAGAATCTGGATTATGGTGAGGGAACAGAGAAAATAGCTCATTTAGGAACGACATGAACATGCTGCGTAGGTCGCTGTTTATCAGTAAATATCTCCACTGAGATTAAGAAAAGCAGTAGCTTAATAAATTAAGTACTTCCTGGTATGGTTACTGTACTGGTAACTCCCCAAAAGAATCTGGATTGTGGTGAGGGAACAGAGAAAAAAGCTCATTTAGGACCTGCACTTACGAAGGGGGTAGGCAGCTGTATATCAGGGAGTAAACCTTCTGAGAATAAAAACAGCTGGAGCTTGTTAATGTAATTACACAGGGGAAAGGATAATGTACTGGGAACTCCTCAGAAGAATCTGATTTGTCGTGAGGGGAGAGAGATAAAAGCTCATTTAGGAACGACATGAACATGCTGCATAGGTAGCTGTTTATCAGTAAATATCTCCACTGAGATTAAGAAAAGCAGTAGCTTAATAAATTAAGTACTTCCTGGTATGGTTACTGTACTGGTAACTCCCCAAAAGAATCTGTATTGTGGTGAGGGAACAGAGAAAAAAGCACATTTAGGACCTGCAATTACGAAGGGGGTAGGCAGCTGTATATCAGGGAGTAAACCTTCTGAGAATAAAAACAGCTGGAGCTTGTTAAGGTAATTACACAGGGGAAAGGATAATGTACTGGGAACTCCTCAGGAGAATCTGATTTGTGGTGAGGGGAGAGAGATAAACCTCATTTAGGAACGACATGAACTTGCTGCGTACGTAGCTGTTTATCAGTAAATATCTCCACTGAGATTAAGAAAAGCAGTAGCTTAATAAATTAAGTACTTCCTGGTATGGTTACTGTACTGGGAACTCCCAAGAAGAATCTGGATTGTGGTGAGGGAACAGAGAAAAAAGCTCATTTAGGACCTGCACTTACGAAGGGGGTAGACAGCTGTATATCAGGGAGTAAACCTTCTGAGAATAAAAACAGCTGGAGCTTGTTAAGGTAATTACACAGGGGAAAGGATAAAGTACTGGGAACTCCTCAGAAGAATCTTATTTGTGGTGAGGGGAGAGAGATAAAAGCTCATTTAGGAACGACATGAACATGCTGCGTAAGTAGCTGTTATCAGTAAATAAATCCACTGAGATTAAGAAAATCAGTAGCTTAATAAATTAAGTACTTCCTGGTATGGTTACTGTACTGGTAACTCCCCAAAAGAATCTGGATTGTGGTGAGGGAACAGAGAAAAAAGCTCATTTAGGACCTGCACTTACGAAGGGGGTAGGCAGCTGTATATCAGGGAGTAAACATTCTGAGAATAAAAACAGCTGGAGCTTGCTAAGGTAATTACACATGGGAAAGGATAATGTACTGGGAAATCCTCAGAATAATCTGATTTGTGGTGACGGGAGAGAGATAAAAGCTCATTTAAGAACGATATGAAAATGCTGCGTAGGTAGCTGTTTATCAGTAAATATCTCCACTGAGATTAAGAAAAGCAGTAGCTTAATAAATTAAGTACTTCCTGGTATGGTTACTGTACTGGTAACTCCCCAAAAGAATCTGGATTGTGGTGAGGGAACAGAGAAAAGAGCTCATTTAGGACCTGCACTTACGAAGGGGGTTGGCAGTTGTATATCAGGGTGTAAACCTTCTGAGGATAAAAACAGCTGGAGCTTGTTAAGGGAATTACACAGGGGAAAGGATAATGTACTGGGAACTCCTCAGAAGAATCTGATTTGTGATTAGGGAGAGTGATAAAAGCTCATTTATGAACGACATGAACATGCTGCGTAGGTAGCTGTTTATCAGTAAATATCTCCACTGAGTTTAAGAAAAGCAGGAGCTTAATAAATTAAGTAGTTCCTGGTATGGTTACTCTACTGGTAACTCCCCAAAAGAATCTGTATTGTGGTGAGGGAACAGAGAAAAAAGCTCATTTAGGACCTGCACTTACGAAGGGGGTATGCAGCTGTATATCAGGGAGTAAACCTTCTCAGAATAAAAACAGCTGGAGCTTGTTAAGGTAATTACACAGGGGAAAGGATAATGTACTGGGAACTCCTCAGAAGAATCTGATTTGTGGTGAGGGGAGAGAGATAAAAGCTCATTTAAGGACGACATGAACATGCTGCTTACGTAGCTGTTTATCAGTAAATATCTACACTGAGATTAAGAAAAGCAGTAGCTTAATAAATTACGTACTTCCTGGTATGGATACTGTACTGGTAACTCCCCAAAAGAATCTGGATTATGGTGAGGGAACAGAGAAAAAAGCTCATTTAGGAACGACATGAACATGCTGCGTAGGTCGCTGTTTATCAGTAAATATCTCCACTGAGATTAAGAAAAGCAGTAGCTTAATAAATTAAGTACTTCCTGGTATGGTTACTGTACTGGTAACTCCCCAAAAGAATCTGGATTTTTGTGAGGGAACAGAGAAAAAAGCTCATTTAGGACCTGCACTTACGAAGGGGGTAGGCAGCTGTATATCAGGGAGTAAACCTTCTGAGAATAAAAACAGCTGGAGCTTGTTCAGGTAATTACGCAGGGGAAAGGATAATGTACTGGGAACTCCTCAGAAGAATCTGATTTGTGGTGAGGGGAGACAGATAAAAGCTCATTTAGGAACGACATGAACATGCTGAGTAGGTAGCTGTTTATCAGTAAATATCTCCACTGAGATTAAGAAAAGCAGTAGCTTAATAAATTAAGTACTTCCTGGTATGGTTACTGTACTGGTAACTCCCCCAAAGAATCTGAATTGTGGTGAGGGAACAGAGAAAAAAGCTCATTTAGGACCTGCACTTACCAAGGGGGTAGGCAGCTGTATATCAGGGAGTAAACCTTCTGAGAATAAAAACAGCTGGAACTTGTTAAGGTAATTACACAGGGGAAAGGATAATGTACTGGGAACTCCTCATAAAAATCTGATTTGTCGTGAGATGAGAGATATAAAAGCTCATTTAGAACGACATGAACATGCTGCGTAGGTAGCTGTTTATCAGTAAATATCTCCACTGAGATTAAGAAAAGCAGTAGCTTAATAAATTAAGTACTTCCTGGTATGGTTACTGTACTGGTAACTCCCAAAAGAATCTGGATTGTGGTGAGGGAACAGAGAAAAAAGCTCATTTAGGACCTGTACTTACGAAGGGGGTAGGCAGCTGTATATCAGGGAGTAAACCTTCTGAGAATAAAAACAGCTGGAACTTGTTAAGGTAATTACACAGGGGAAAGGATAATGTACTGGGAACTCCTCATAAAAATCTGATTTGTCGTGAGATGAGAGAGATAAAAGCTCATTTAAGAAGGACATGAACATGCTGCGTAGGTAGCTGTTTATCAGTAAATATCTGCACTGAGATTAAGAAAAGCAGTAGCTTAATAAAATAAGTACTTCCTGGTATGGTTACTGTACTGGTAACTCCCCAAAAGAATCTGGATTGTGGTGAGGAAACAGAGAAAAAAGCTCATTTAGTACCTGCACTCGAAGGGGGTAGGCAGCTGTATATCACGGAGTAAACCTTCTGAGAATAAAAACAGCTGGAGCTTTTTAAGGTAATTACACAGGGGAAAGTATAATGTACTGGGAACTCCACAGAAGAATCTGATTTGTGGTGAGGGGAGAGAGATAAAAGCTCATTTAGGAACGACATGAACATGCTGCGTAGGTAGCTGTTTATCAGTAAATATCTCCACTGAGATTAAGAAAAGCAGTAGCTTAATAAATTAAGTACTTCCTGGTATGGTTACTGTACTGGTAACTCCCCAAAAGAATCTGGATTGTGGTGAGGGAACAGAGAAAAAAGCTCGTTTAGGACCTGCACTTACGAAGGGGTAGGCAGCTGTATATCAGGGAGTAAACCTTCTGAGAATAAAAACAGCTGGAGCTTGTTAAGGTAATTACACAGGGGAAAGGATAATGTACTGGGAACTCGTCAGAAGAATCTGATTTGTGGTGAGGGGAGAGAGATAAAAGCTCATTTAGGAACGACATGAACATGCTGCGTAGGTAGCTGTTTATCAGTAAATATCTCCACTGAGATTAAGAAAAGCAGTAGCTTAATAAATTAAGTACTTCCTGGTATGGTTACTTTACTGGTAACTCCCCAAAAGAGTCTGGATTGTGGTGAGGAAACAGAGAAAAAAGCTCATTATGACCTGCATTTACGAAGGGGGTAGGCAGCTGTATATCAGGGAGTAAACCTTCTGAGAATAAAAACAGCTGGAGCTTTTTAAGGTAATTACACAGGGGAAAGGATAATGTACTGGGAACTCCACAGAAGAATCTGATTT
Source organism: Perognathus longimembris pacificus (assembly GCF_023159225.1). Taxonomy (NCBI): domain Eukaryota; kingdom Metazoa; phylum Chordata; class Mammalia; order Rodentia; family Heteromyidae; genus Perognathus; species Perognathus longimembris. The sequence continues at coordinate 13,688 of NW_025956824.1, read as the reverse complement.
GTGGTGAGGGGAGAGAGATAAGAGCTCCTTTAGGAACGACATGAACATGCTGCGTAGGTAGCTGTTTATCAGTAAATATCTCCACTGAGATTAAGAAAAGCAGTAGCTTAATAAATTAAGTACTTCCTGGTATGATTACTGTACTGGTAACTCCCCAAAAGAATCTGGATTGTGGTGAGGGAACAGAGAAAAAAGCTCTTTGAGGACCTGCACTTACGAAGGGGGTAGGCAGCTGTATATCAGGGAGTAAACCTTCTGAGAATAAAAACACCTGGAGCTTGTTAAGGTAATTACACAGGGGAAAGGATAATGTATTGGGAACTCCTCAGAAGAATCTGATTTGTGGTGAGGGGAGAGAGATAAAAACTCATTTTTGAACGACATGAACATGGTGCGTAGGTAGCTGTTTATCAGTAAATATCTCGACTGAGATTAAGAAAAGCAGTAGCTTAATAAATTAAGTACTTCCTGGTATGGTTACTGTACTGGTAACTCCCCAAAAGAATCTGGATTGTGGTGAGGGAACAGAGAAAAAAGCTCATTTAGGACCTGCACTTACGAAGGGGGTAGGCAGCTGTATATCAGGGAGTAAACCTTCTGAGAATAAAAACAGCTGGAGCTTGTTAAGGTAATTACGCAGGGGAAAGGATAATGTACTGGGAACTCCTCAGAAGAATCTGATTTGTGGTGAGGGGAGACAGATAAAAGCTCATTTAGGAACGACATGAACATGCTGAGTAGGTAGCTGTTTATCAGTAAATATCTCCACTGAGATTAAGAAAAGCAGTAGCTTAATAAATTAAGTACTTCCTGGTATGGTTACTGTACTGGTAACTCCCCCAAAGAATCTGAATTGTGGTGAGGGAACAGAGAAAAAAGCTCATTTAGGACCTGCACTTACCAAGGGGGTAGGCAGCTGTATATCAGGGAGTAAACCTTCTGAGAATAAAAACAGCTGGAACTTGTTAAGGTAATTACACAGGGGAAAGGATAATGTACTGGGAACTCCTCATAAAAATCTGATTTGTCGTGAGATGAGAGATATAAAAGCTCATTTAGAACGACATGAACATGCTGCGTAGGTAGCTGTTTATCAGTAAATATCTCCACTGAGATTAAGAAAAGCAGTAGCTTAATAAATTAAGTACTTCCTGGTATGGTTACTGTACTGGTAACTCCCCAAAAGAATCTGGATTGTGGTGAGGGAACAGAGAAAAAAGCTCATTTAGGACCTGTACTTACGAAGGGGGTAGGCAGCTGTATATCAGGGAGTAAACCTTCTGAGAATAAAAACAGCTGGAACTTGTTAAGGTAATTACACAGGGGAAAGGATAATGTACTGGGAACTCCTCATAAAAATCTGATTTGTCGTGAGATGAGAGAGATAAAAGCTCATTTAAGAAGGACATGAACATGCTGCGTAGGTAGCTGTTTATCAGTAAATATCTGCACTGAGATTAAGAAAAGCAGTAGCTTAATAAAATAAGTACTTCCTGGTATGGTTACTGTACTGGTAACTCCCCAAAAGAATCTGGATTGTGGTGAGGAAACAGAGAAAAAAGCTCATTTAGTACCTGCACTCGAAGGGGGTAGGCAGCTGTATATCACGGAGTAAACCTTCTGAGAATAAAAACAGCTGGAGCTTTTTAAGGTAATTACACAGGGGAAAGTATAATGTACTGGGAACTCCACAGAAGAATCTGATTTGTGGTGAGGGGAGAGAGATAAAAGCTCATTTAGGAACGACATGAACATGCTGCGTAGGTAGCTGTTTATCAGTAAATATCTCCACTGAGATTAAGAAAAGCAGTAGCTTAATAAATTAAGTACTTCCTGGTATGGTTACTGTACTGGTAACTCCCCAAAAGAATCTGGATTGTGGTGAGGGAACAGAGAAAAAAGCTCGTTTAGGACCTGCACTTACGAAGGGGTAGGCAGCTGTATATCAGGGAGTAAACCTTCTGAGAATAAAAACAGCTGGAGCTTGTTAAGGTAATTACACAGGGGAAAGGATAATGTACTGGGAACTCGTCAGAAGAATCTGATTTGTGGTGAGGGGAGAGAGATAAAAGCTCATTTAGGAACGACATGAACATGCTGCGTAGGTAGCTGTTTATCAGTAAATATCTCCACTGAGATTAAGAAAAGCAGTAGCTTAATAAATTAAGTACTTCCTGGTATGGTTACTTTACTGGTAACTCCCCAAAAGAGTCTGGATTGTGGTGAGGAAACAGAGAAAAAAGCTCATTATGACCTGCATTTACGAAGGGGGTAGGCAGCTGTATATCAGGGAGTAAACCTTCTGAGAATAAAAACAGCTGGAGCTTTTTAAGGTAATTACACAGGGGAAAGGATAATGTACTGGGAACTCCACAGAAGAATCTGATTTGTGGTGAGGGGAGAGAGATAAGAGCTCCTTTAGGAACGACATGAACATGCTGCGTAGGTAGCTGTTTATGAGTAAATATCTCCACTGAGATTAAGAAAAGCAGTAGCTTAATAAATTAAGTACTTCCTGGTATGATTACTGTACTGGTAACTCCCAAAAGAATCTGGATTGTGGTGAGGGAACAGAGAAAAAAGCTCTTTGAGGACCTGCACTTACGAAGGGGGTAGGCAGCTGTATATCAGGGAGTAAACCTTCTGAGAATAAAAACACCTGGAGCTTGTTAAGGTAATTACACAGGGGAAAGGATAATGTATTGGGAACTCCTCAGAAGAATCTGATTTGTGGTGAGGGGAGAGAGATAAAAACTCATTTTTGAACGACATGAACATGGTGCGTAGGTAGCTGTTTATCAGTAAATATCTCGACTGAGATTAAGAAAAGCAGTAGCTTAATAAATTAAGTACTTCCTGGTATGGTTACTGTACTGGTAACTCCCCAAAAGAATCTGGATTGTGGTGAGGGAACAGAGAAAAAAGCTCATTTAGGACCTGCACTTACGAAGGGGGTAGGCAGCTGTATATCAGGGAGTAAACCTTCTGAGAATAAAAACAGCTGGAGCTTGTTAAGGTAATTACGCAGGGGAAAGGATAATGTACTGGGAACTCCTCAGAAGAATCTGATTTGTGGTGAGGGGAGAGAGATAAAAGCTCATTTAGGAACGACATGAACATGCTGCGTAGGTAGCTGTTTATCAGTAAATATCTCCACTGAGATTAAGAAAAGCAGTAGCTTAATAAATTAAGTACTTCCTGGGATGGTTACTGTACTGGTAACTCCCCTTAAGAATCTGGATTGTGGTGAGGGAACAGAGAAAAAAGCTCATTTATGACCTGCACTTACGAAGGGGGTAGGCAGCTGTATATCAGGGAGTAAACCTTCTGAGAATAAAAACAGCTGGAGATTGTTAAGTTAATTACACAGGGGAAAGGATAATGTTCTGGGAACTCCTCAGAAGAATCTGATTTGTGGTGAGCGGAGAGAGATAAAAGCTCATTTAGGAACGACATGAACATGCTGCGTACGTAGCTGTTTATTTATCAGTATATATCTCCACTGAGATTAAGAAAAGCAGTAGCTTAATAAATTAAGTATTTCCTGGTATGGTTACTGTACTGGTAACTCCCCAAAAGAATCTGGATTGTGGTGAGGGAACAGAGAAAAAAGCTCATTTAGGACCTGCACTTACGAAGGGGGTAGGCAGCTGTATATCAGGGAGTAAACATTCTGAGAATAAAAACAGCTGGAGTTTGTTAAGGTAATTACACAGGGGAAAGGATAATGTACTGGGAACTCCTCAGAAGAATCTGATTTGTGGTGAGGGGAGAGAGATAAAAGCTCATTTAGGAACGACATGAACATGCTGCGTAGGAAGCTGTTTATCAGTAAATATCTCCACTGAGATTAAGAAAAGCAGTAGCTTAATAAATTAAGTATTTCCTGGTATGGTGACTGTACTGGTAACTCCCCAAAAGAATCTGGATTGTGGTGAGGGAACAGAGAAAAAAGCTCATTTAGGACCTGCACTTACGAAGGGGGTAGGCAGCTGTATATCAGGGAGTAAACCTTCTGAGAATAAAAACAGCTGGAGCTTGTTAAGGTAATTACACAGGGGAAAGGATAATGTACTGGGAACTCCTCAGAAGAATCTGATTTGTGGTGAGGGGAGAGAGATAAAAGCTCATTTAGGAACGACATGAACATGCTGCGTAGGTAGCTGTTTATCAGTAAATATCTGCACTGAGATTAAGAAAAGCAGTAGCTTAATAAATTAAGTACTTCCTGGTATGGTTACTGTACTGGTAACTCCCCAAAAGAATCTGGATTGTGGTGAGGGAACAGAGAAAAAAGCTCATTTAGGATCTGCACTTACGAAGGGGGTAGGCAGCTGTATATCAGGGAGTAAACCTTCTGAGAATAAAAACAGCTGGAGCTTCTTAATGTAATTACACAGGGGAAAGAATAATGTACTGGGAACTCCTCAGAAGAATCTGATTTGTGGTGAGGGGAGAGAGATAAAAGCTCATTTAGGAACGACATGAACATGTTGCATACGTAGATGTTTATCAGTAAATATCTCCTCTGAGATTAAGAAAAGCAGTACATTAATAAATTAAGTACTTCCTGGTATGGTTACTGTACTGGTAACTCCCCAAAAGAATCGAATTGTGGAGAGGGAACAGAGAAAAAAGCTCATTTAGGACCTGCACTTACGAAGGGGGTAGGCAGCTGTATATCAGGGAGTAAACCTTCTGAGAATAAAAACAGCTGGAGCTTGTTAAGGTAATTACACAGGGGAAAGGATAATATCCTGGGAACTCCTCAGAAGAATCTGATTTGTGGTGAGGGGAGAGAGATAAAAGCTCATTTAGGTACGACATGAACATGCTGCGTAGGTAGCTGTTTATCAGTAAATATCTCCACTGAGATTAAGAAAAGCAGTAGCTTAATAAATTAAGTACTTCCTGGTATGGTTACTGTACTGGTAACTCCCCAAAAGAATCTGGATTGTGGTGAGGGAAAAGAGAAAAAAGCTCATTTAGGACCTGCACTTACGAAGGGGGTAGGCAGCTGTATATCAGGTAGTAAACCTTCTGAGAATAAAAACAGCTGGAGCTTGTTAAGGTAATTACACAGGGGAAAGGATAATGTACTGGGAACTCCTCAGAAGAATCTGATTTGTGGTGAGGGGAGACAGATAAAAGCTCATTTAGGAACGACATGAACATGCTGCGTAGGTAGCTGTTTAGCAGTAAATATCTCCACTGAGATTAAGAAAAGCAGTAGCTTAATAAATTAAGTACTTCCTGGTATGGTTACTGTACTGGTAACTCCCCAAAAGAAACTTGATTGTGGTGAGGGAACAGAGAAAAAAGCTCGTTTAGGACCTGCACTTACTAAGGGGGTAGGCAGCTGTATATCATGTAGTAAACCTTCCTGAGAATCAAAACAGCTGGAGATTGTAAAGGTAATTACACAGGGGAAAGGATAATGTACTGGGAACTCCTCAGAAGAATCTGATTTGTAGTGAGGGGAGACAGATAAAAGCTCATTTAGGAACGACATGAACATGCTGCGTAGGTAGCTGTTTAGCAGTAAATATCTCCACTGAGATTAAGAAAAGCAGTAGCTTAATAAATTAAGTACTTCCTGGTATGGTTACTGTAATGGTAACTCCCCAAAAGAATCTGGATTGTGGTGAGGGAACAGAGAAAAATCTCATTTAGGAACTGCACTTACGAAGGGGGTAGGCAGTTGTATATCATGAAGTAAACCTTCCTGAGAATCAAAACAGCTGGAGATTGTAAAGGTAATTACACAGGGGAAAGGATAATGTACTGGGAACTCCTCAGAAGAATCTGATTTGTGGTGAGGGGAGAGAGATAAAAGATCATTTAGGAACTACATGAACATGCGGCGTAGGTAGCTGTTTATCAGTAAATATCTCCACTGAGATTAAGAAAAGCAGTAGCTTAATAAATTAAGTACTTCCTGTTTAGTTACTGTACTGGTAACTCCCCAAAAGAATCTGTATTGTGGTGAGGGAACAGAGAAAAAAGCTCATTTAGGACCTGCACTTACGAAGGGGGTAGGCAGCTGTATATCAGGGAGTAAACCTTCTGAGAATAAAAACAGCTTGAGCTTGTTAAAGTAATTACACAGGAGAAAGGATAATGTATTGGGAACTCCTCAGAAGAATCTGATTTGTGGTGAGGGGAGAGAGATTAAAGTTCATTTAGGAACGACATGAACATGCTGCGTAGGTAGCTGTTTATAAGTAAATATATCCACAGACATTAAGAAAAGCAGTACCTTAATAAATTAAGTACTTCCTGGTATGGTTACTGTACTGGTAACTCCCGAAAAGAATCTGGATTGTGGTGAGGGAACAGAGAAAAAAGCTCATTTAGGACCTGCACTTACGAAGGGGGTAGGCAGCTGTATACCAGGGAGTAAACCTTCTGAGAATAAAAACAGCTGGAGCTTGTTAAGGTAATTACACAGGGGAAAGGATAATGTACTGGGAACTCCTCAGAAGAATCTGATTTGTGGTGAAGGGAGAGAGATAAAAGCTCATTTAGGAACGACATGAACATGCTGCGTAGGTAGCTGTTTATCAGTAAATATGTCCACTGAGATTAAGAAAAGCAGTAGCTTAATAAATTAAGTACTTCCTGGTATGGTTAGTGTACTGGTAACTCCCCAAAAGTATCTGGATTGTGGTGAGGAACAGAGAAAAAAGCTCATTTAGGACTGCACTTACGAAGGTGGTAGGCAGCTGTATATCAGGAAGTATACCTTCTGAGAATAAAAACAGCTCGAGCTTGTTAAGGTAATTACATAGGGGAAAGGATAATGTACTGGGAACTTCTCAGAAGAATCTGATTTGTGGTGAGGAGAGAGATAAAAGCTCATTTAGGAACGACATGATCATGCTGTGTAGTAGCTGTTTATCAGTAAATATCTCCACTGAGATTAAGAAAAGCAGTACCTTAATAAATTAAGTACTGCCTGGTATGGTTAGTGTACTGCTAACTCCCCAAAAGAATCTGGATTATGGTGAGGGAACAGAGAAAAAAGCTGATTTACTACCTGCACTTACGAAGGGGGTAGGCAGCTGTATAGCAGGGAGTAAACCTTCTGAGAATAAAAACAGCTGGAGCTTGTTAAGGTAAATACACAGGGGAAAGGAAAAAGTACTGGGAACTCCTCAGAAGAATCTGATTTGTGGTGAGGGGAGAGAGATAAAAGCTCATTTAGGAACGACATGAACATGCTGCGTAGGTAGCTGTTTATCAGTAAATATCTCCAGTGAGATTAAGAAAAGCAGTAGCTTAATAAATTAAGTACTTCCTGGTATGGATACTGTACTGGTAACTACCCAAAAGAATCTGATTTGTGGTGAGGGGAGGGAGATAAAAGCCCATTTAGGAACGACATGAACATGCTGCGTAGGTAGCTGTTTATCAGTAAATATCTCCACTGAGATTAAGAAAAGCAGTAGCTTAATAAATTAAGTACTTCCTGGTATGGTTACTGTAATGGTAACTCCCCAAAAGAATCTGGATTGTGGTGAGGGGAGAGAGATAAAAGCTCATTTAGGAACGACATGAACATGCTGTATACGTAGCTGTTTATCAGTAAATATCTCCACTGAGATTAAGAAAAGCAGTAACTTAATAAATTAAGTACTTCCTGGTATGGATACTGTACTGGTAACTCCCAATAGAATCTGGATTGTGGTGAGGGGAGAGAGATAAAAGCTCATTTAGGAACGACATGAACATGCTGCGTAGGTAGCTGTTTATCAGTGAATATGTCACTGAGATTAAGAAAAGCAGTAGCTTAATAAATTAAGTACTTCCTGGTATGGTTAGTCTACTGGTAACTCCCCAAAAGTATCTGGATTGTGGTGAGGGAACAGAGAAAAAAGCTCATTTAGGACCTGCACTTACGAAGGGGGTAGGCAGCTGTATATCAGGAAGTATACCTTCTGAGAATAAAAACAGCTCGAGCTTGTTAAGGTAATTACACAGGGGAAAGGATAATGTACTGGGAACTTCTCAGAAGAATCTGATTTGTGGGTGAGGGGAGAGAGATAAAAGCTCATTTAGGAACGACATGAACATGCTGCGTACGTAGCTGTTTATCAGTAAATATCTCCACTGAGATTAAGAAAAGCAGTAGCTTAATAAATTAAGTACTTCCTGGTATGGTTACTGTACTGGTAACTCCCCAAAAAATCTGGATTGTGGTGAGGGAACAGAGAAAAAAGCTCATTTATTACCTGCACTTACGAAGGGGGTAGGCATCTGTATATCAGGGAGTAAACCTTCTGAGAATAAAAACAGCTGGAGCTTGTTAAGGTAATTACACAGGGGAAAGGATAATGTACTGGGAACTCCTCAGAAGAATCTGATTTGTGGTGAGGTAAGAGAGATAAAAGCTCATGTAAGAACGACATGAACATGCTGCGTAGGTAGCTGTTTATCAGTAAATATCTCCACTGAGATTAAGAAAAAGCAGTAGCTTAATAAATTAAGTACTTCCTGGTATGGTTACTGTACTGGTAACTCCCCAAAAGAATCTGGATTGTGGTGAGGGAACAGAGAAAAAAGCTCATTTAGGACCTGCACGTACGAAGGGGGTAGGCAGCTGTATATCAGGGAGTAAACCTTCTGAGAATAAAAACAGCTGGAGCTTGTTAAGGTAATTACACAGGGGAAAGGATAATGTACTGGGAACTCCTCAGAAGAATCTGATTTGTGGTGAGGGGAGAGAGATAAAAGCTCATTTATGAACGACATGAACATGCTGCGTAGTAGCTGTTTATCAGTAAATATCTCCACTGAGATTAAGAAAAGCAGTACCTTAATAAATTAAGTACTTCCTGGTATGGTTAGTGTACTGGTAACTCCCCAAAAGAATCTGGATTATGGTGAGGGAACAGAGAAAAAAGCTGATTTAGGACCTGCACTTACGAAGGGGGTAGGCAGCTGTATAGCAGGGAGTAAACCTTCTGAGAATAAAAACAGCTGGAGCTTGTTAAGGTAATTACACAGGGGAAAGGAAAAAGTACTGGGAACTCCTCAGAAGATTCTGATTTGTGGTGAGGGGAGAGAGATAAAAGCTCATTTAGGAACGACATGAACATGCTGCGTAGGTAGCTGTGTATCAGTAAATATCTCCACTGAGATTAAGAAAAGCAGTAGCTTAATAAATTAAGTACTTCCTGGTATGGATACTGTACTGGTAACTCCCCAAAAGAATCTGATTTGTGGTGAGGGGAGGGAGATAAAAGCCCATTTAGGAACGACATGAACATGCTGCGTAGGTAGCTGTTTATCAGTAAATATCTCCACTGAGATTAAGAAAAGCAGTAGCTTAATAATTAAATACTTCCTGGTATGGTTACTGTACTGGTAAATCCCCAAAAGAATCTGGATTGTGGTGAGGGAACAGAGAAAAAAGCTCATTTAGGACCTGCACTTACGAAGGGGGTAGGCAGCTGTATATTAGGGAGTAAACCTTCTCAGAATTAAAACAGCTCTAGCTTGTAAGGTAATTACACAGGGGAAAGGATAATGTACTGGGAACTCCTCAGAAGAATCTGATTTCTGGTGAGGGGAGAGAGATGACAGCTCATTTAGGAACGACATGAACATGCTGCGTAGGTAGCTGTTTATCAGTAAATATCTCCACTGAGATTAAGAAAAGCAGTAGCTTAATAAATTAAGTACTTCCTGGTATGGTTAGTGTAGTGGTAACTCCTCAAAACAATCTGGATTGTGGTGAGTGAACAGAGAAAAAAACTCATTTAAGACCTGCACTTACTTAGGGGCTGGGGATATAGCCTAGTGGCAAGAGTGCCCGCCTCGGATACACGAGGCCCTAGGTTCGATTCCCCAGCACCACATATACAGAAAACGGCCAGAAGCGGCGCTGTGGCTCAAGTGGCAGAGTGCTAGCCTTGAGCGGGAAGAAGCCAGGGACAGTGCTCAGGCCCGGAGTCCAAGGCCCAGGACTGGCCAAAAAAAAAAAAAAAAAAAAAAAAAAAAGACCTGCACTTACGAAGGGGGTAGGCAGCTGTATATCAGGGAGTAAACCTTCTGAGAATAAAAACATCTGGGGCTTGTTAAGGTAATTACACAGGGAAAAGTATAATGTACTGGGAACTCCTCAGAAGAATCTGATTTGTGGTGAGGGGAGAGAGATAAAAGCTCATTTAGGAACGACATGAACATGCTGCCTAGGTAGCTGTTTATCAGTAAATATCTCAAATGAGATTAAGAAAAGCAGTAGCTTAATAAATTAAGTACTTCCTGGTATGGTTACTGTACTGGTAACTCCCCAAAAGAATCTGGATTGTGGTGAGGGAACAGAGAAGAAAGCTCATTTAGGACCTGCACTTACGAAGGGGGTAGGCAGCTGTATATCAGGGAGTAAACCTTATGAGAATAAAAACAGCTGGAGCTTGTTAAGGTAATTACACAGGGGAAAGGATAATGTACTGGGAACTCCTCAGAAGAATCTTATTTGTGGTGAGGGGAGAGAGATAAAAGCTCATTTAGGAACGACATGAAAATGCTGCATAGGTAGCTGTTTATCAGCAAATATCTCCACTGAGATTAAGAAAAGCATGAGCTTAATAAATTAAGTACTTTCTGGTATGGTTAGTGTAGTGGTAACTCCTCAAAAGAATCTGGATTGTGGTGAGGGAACAGAGAAAAAAGCTCATTTAGGACCTGCACTTACGAAGGGGGTAGGCAGCTGTATATCAGGGAGTAAACCTTCTGAGAATAAAAACATCTGGAGCTTGTTAAGGTAATTACACAGGGGAAAGGATAATGTACTGGGAACTCCTCAGAAGAATCTGATTTGTGGTGAGGGGAGAGAGATAAAAGCTCATTAGGAACGACATGAACATGCTGCGTAGGTAGCTGTTTATCAGTAAATATCTCCACTGAGATTAAGTAAAGCAGTAGCTTAATAAATTAAGTACTTCCTGGTATGTTTACTGTACTGGTAACTCCCCAAAAGAATCTGGATTGTGGTGAGGGAACAGAGAAAAAAGCTCATTTAGGACCTGCACTTACGAAGGGGGTAGGCAGCTGTATATCAGGGAGTAAAACTTCTGAGAATAAAAACAGCTGGAGCTTGTTAAGGTAATTACACAGGGGAAAGGATAATGTACTGGGAACTCCTCAGAAGAATCTGATTTGTGGTGAGGGGAGAGAGATAAATGCTCATTTAGGAACGACATGAAAATGCTGCATAGGTAGCTGTTTATCAGTACATATCTCCACTGAGATTACGAAAAGCAGTAGCTTAATAATTTAAGTACTTCCTGGGATGGTTACTGTACTGGTAACTCCCCAAAAGAATCTGGATTGTGGTGAGGGAACAGAGAAAAAAAAGCTCATTTAGGACCTGCACTTACGAAGGGGGGTAGGCAGCTGTATATCAGGGAGTAAACCTTCTGAGAATAAAAACAGCTGGAGCTTGTTAAGGTAATTACACAGGGGAAAGGATAATGTACTGGGAACTCCTCAGAAGAATCTGATTTTTGGTGAGGGGAGAGAGATAAAAGCTCATTAAGAACGACATGAACATGCTGCGTAGGTAGCTGTTTATCAGTAAATATCTCCACTGAGATTAAGAAAAGCAGTAGCTTAATAAATTAAGTACTTCCTGGTATGGTTACTGTACTAGTAACTCCCCAAAAGAATCTGGATTGTGGTGAGGGAACAGAGTAAAAAGCTCATTTAGGACCTGCACTTACGAAGGGGGTAGGCAGCTGTATATCAGGGAATAAACATTCTGAGAATAAAAACAGCTGGAGCTTGTTAAGGTAATTACACAGGGGAAAGGATAATGTACTGGGAACTCCTCAGAAGAATCTGATTTGTGGTGAGGGGAGAGAGATAAAAGCTCATTTATGAACGACATGAACATGCTGCGTAGTAGCTGTTTATCAGTAAATATCTCCACTGAGATTAAGAAAAGCAGTACCTTAATAAATTAAGTACTTCCTGGTATGGTTAGTGTACTGGTAACTCCCCAAAAGAATCTGGATTATGGTGAGGGAACAGAGAAAAAAGCTGATTTAGGACCTGCACTTACGAAGGGGGTAGGCAGCTGTATAGCAGGGAGTAAACCTTCTGAGAATAAAAACAGCTGGAGCTTGTTAAGGTAATTACACAGGGGAAAGGAAAAAGTACTGGGAACTCCTCAGAAGAATCTGATTTGTGGTGAGGGGAGAGAGATAAAAGCTCATTTAGGAACGACATGAACATGCTGCGTAGGTAGCTGTGTATCAGTAAATATCTCCACTGAGATTAAGAAAAGCAGTAGCTTAATAAATTAAGTACTTCCTGGTATGGATACTGTACTGGTAACTCCCCAAAAGAATCTGATTTGTGGTGAGGGGAGGGAGATAAAAGCCCATTTAGGAACGACATGAACATGCTGCGTAGGTAGCTGTTTATCAGTAAATATCTCCACTGAGATTAAGAAAAGCAGTAGCTTAATAAATTAAATACTTCCTGGTATGGTTACTGTACTGGTAAATCCCCAAAAGAATCTGGATTGTGGTGAGGGAACAGAGAAAAAAGCTCATTTAGGACCTGCACTTACGAAGGGGGTAGGCAGCTGTATATTAGGGAGTAAACCTTCTCAGAATTAAAACAGCTGGAGCTTGTTAAGGTAATTACACAGGGGAAAGGATAATGTACTGGGAACTCCTCAGAAGAATCTGATTTCTGGTGAGGGGAGAGAGATGACAGCTCATTTAGGAACGACATGAACATGCTGCGTAGGTAGCTGTTTATCAGTAAATATCTCCACTGAGATTAAGAAAAGCAGTAGCTTAATAAATTAAGTACTTCCTGGTATGGTTAGTGTAGTGGTAACTCCTCAAAACAATCTGGATTGTGGTGAGTGAACAGAGAAAAAAAACTCATTTAAGACCTGCACTTACTTAGGGGCTGGGGATATAGCCTAGTGGCAAGAGTGCCCGCCTCGGATACACGAGGCCCTAGGTTCGATTCCCCAGCACCACATATACAGAAAACGGCCAGAAGCGGCGCTGTGGCTCAAGTGGCAGAGTGCTAGCCTTGAGCGGGAAGAAGCCAGGGACAGTGCTCAGGCCCGGAGTCCAAGGCCCAGGACTGGCCAAAAAAAAAAAAAAAAAAAAAAAAAAAAAGACCTGCACTTACGAAGGGGGTAGGCAGCTGTATATCAGGGAGTAAACCTTCTGAGAATAAAAACATCTGGGGCTTGTTAAGGTAATTACACAGGGAAAAGTATAATGTACTGGGAACTCCTCAGAAGAATCTGATTTGTGGTGAGGGGGAGAGAGATAAAAGCTCATTTAGGAACGACATGAACATGCTGCCTAGGTAGCTGTTTATCAGTAAATATCTCAAATGAGATTAAGAAAAGCAGTAGCTTAATAAATTAAGTACTTCCTGGTATGGTTACTGTACTGGTAACTCCCCAAAAGAATCTGGATTGTGGTGAGGGAACAGAGAAGAAAGCTCATTTAGGACCTGCACTTACGAAGGGGGTAGGCAGCTGTATATCAGGGAGTAAACCTTATGAGAATAAAAACAGCTGGAGCTTGTTAAGGTAATTACACAGGGGAAAGGATAATGTACTGGGAACTCCTCAGAAGAATCTTATTTGTGGTGAGGGGAGAGAGATAAAAGCTCATTTAGGAACGACATGAAAATGCTGCATA